>NW_026646155.1:0-300000 GCF_949987535.1 Balaenoptera acutorostrata
ATTTTCGTAAGCACTAGTGTTTTAAGGAACAGGTTAAAAAGAGAATCCTAATGTGATTTCGTGATAATGGGTGTGTTCCTTATCTTCTCCTAGTGTCTAAACTCTTCTCCATGGCTGGACCCCCAATAATATTCCTGTACGTGCTAAGGGGTATCTAGAGAGTGGGATAGGTTTAATAACTACCCTCACCCTAACGCGTACACTAACCCTAACCCCTACCCTAACCCTAACGCGTACACTAATCCTAACCCGTACCCTAAACCGAGCCCTAACCCTAACACTAACCCTAAACCCTAACCCTAACCCATACCCTACGCCCTACCCGAACGCCTCCCCGAACCCGTACCCTAAGCCGTACCCTAACCCTCACCCTAACCCTAACCCTAACGCTAAGCTACCCTTGACGGCTTCTGCCTCCATAGATTTCCTAAGCACTAGTGTTTTAAGGAACAGGTTAAAAAGAGAATCCTAATGTGATTTCTTGATAATGGGTGTGTTCCTTATCTTCTCCTCGTGTCTAAACTCTTCTCCATGGCTGGACCCCCAAATAATATTCCTTTACGTGCTAAGGGTTATCTAGAGAGTGGGATAGGTTTAATAACTACCCTCACCCTAACGCGTTCCCTAACCCTAACCCCTACCCTAACCCTAACGCGTACCCTAATCCTAACCCGTACCCTAAACCGAGCCCTAACCCTAACACTAGCCCTAATCCTAACCCTAACCAATACCCTACGCCCTACCCGAACCCCTCCCCGAACCCGTACCCTAAGCCGTACCCTAACCCTCACCCTAACCCTAAGCTACCCTTGACTGCTTCTGCCTCCAATAGATTTCCTAAGCACTAGTGTTTTAAGGAACAGGTTAAAAAGAGAATCCTAATGTGATTTCTTGATAATGGGTGTGTTCCTTATCTTCTCCTAGTGTCTAAACTCTTCTCCATGGCTGGACCCCCAAATAATATTCCTTTACGTGCTAAGGGGTATCTAGAGAGTGGGATAGGTTTAATAACTAACCTCACCCTATCGCGTACCCTAACCCTAACCCCTACCCTAACACTAACGCGTACCCTAATCCTAACCCGTACCCTAAACCGAGCCCTAACCCTAACACTAACCCTAACCCTAACCCTAAACCATACCCTACGCCCTACCCGAACCCCTCCCTGAACCCGTACCCTAAGCCGTACCCTAACCCTAAACCTAACCCTAAGCTACCCTTGACGGCTTCTGCCTCCAATAGATTTCCTAAGCACTAGTGTTTTAAGGAACAGGTTAAAAAGAGAATCCTAATGTGATTTCGTGATAATGGGTGTGTTCCTTATCTTCTCCTAGTGTCTAAACTCTTCTCCATGGCTGGACCCCCCAAATAATATTACTTTACGTGCTAAGGGGTATCTAGAGAGTGGGATAGGTTTAATAACTACCCTCACCCTAAAGCGTACCCTAACCCTAACCACTACCCTAACACTAACGCGTACCCTAATCCTAACCCGTACCCTTAACCGAGCCCTAACCCTAACACTAACTCTAACCCTAACCCTAACCCATACCCTACGCCCTACCCGAACCCCTCCCCGAACCCGTACCCTAAGTCGTACATTAACCCTCACCCTAACCCTAACCCTAACCCTAAGCAACCCTTGACTGCTTCTTCCTCCAATAGATTTCCTAAGCACTAGTGTTTTAAGGAACAGGTTAAAAAGAGAATCCTAATGTGATTTCTTGATAATGGGTGTGTTCCTTATCTTCTCCTCGTGTCTAAACTCTTCTCCATGGGTGGACCACCAAATAATATTCCTTTAAGTGCTAAGGGGTATCTAGAAATTGGGATAGGTTTAATAACTACCCTCACTCTAACGCGTAACCTAACCCTAACCCCTACCCTAACCCTAAAGCGTACCCTAATCCTAACCCGTGCCCTAAACCGAGCCCTAACCCTAACACTAACTCTAACCCTAACCCTAACCCATACCCTACGCCCTACCCGAACCCCTCCCCGAACCCGTACCCTAAGCCGTACCCTAACCCTCACCCTAACCCTAAGCTACCCTTGACTGCTTCTGCCTCCAATAGATTTCCTAAGCACTAGTGTTTTAAGGAACAGGTTAAAAAGAGAATCCTAATGTGATTTCTTGATAATGGGTGTGTTCCTTATCTTCTCCTCGTGTCTAAACTCTTCTCCATGGCTGGACCCCCAAATAATATTCCTTTAAGTGCTAAGGGGTATCTAGAGAGTGGGATAGGTTTAATAACTACCCTCACCCTAACGCGTACCCTAACCCTAACCCCTACCCTAACCCTAACGCGTACCCTAATCCTAACCCGTACCCTAAACCGAGCCCTAAACCTAACACTAACCCTAACCCTAACCCTAACCCATACCCTACGCCCTACCCGAACCCCTCCCCGAACCCGTACCCTAAGCCGTACCCTAACCCTCACCCTAACCCTAACCCTAACCCTAAGCTACCCTTGACTGCTTCTGCCTCCAATAGATTTCCTAAGCACTAGTGTTTTAAGGAACAGGTTAAAAAGAGAATCCTAATGTGATTTCGTGATAATGGGTGTGTTCCTTATCTTCTCCTCGTGTCTAAACTCTTCTCCATGGCTGGACCCCCATATAATATTCCTTAATGTGCTAAGGGGTATCTAGAGAGTGTGATAGGTTTAATAACTACCCTCACCCTAACACGTACCCTAACCCTAACCCCTACCCTAACCCTAACGCGTACCCTAATCCTAACCCGTACCCTAAACCGAGCCCTAACCATAACACTAACCCTAACCCTAACCCTAACCCATACCCTAGGCCCTACCCGAACCCCTCCCCGAACCCGTACCCTAAGCCATACCCTAGCCCTCACCCTAACCCTAACCCTAAACCTAAGCTACCCTTGACTGCTTCTGCCTCCAATAGATTTCCTAAGCACTAGTGTTTTAAGGAACAGTTTAAAAAGAGAATCATATTGTGATTTCTTGATAATGGGTGTGTTCCTTATCTTCTCCTAGTGTCTAAACTCTTCTCCATGGCTGGACACCCAAATAATATTCCTTTACGTGCTAAGGGGTATCTGGAGAGTGGGATAGGTTTAATAACTACCCTCACCCTAAAGCGTACCCTAACCCTAACCACTACCCTAACACTAACGCGTACCCTAATCCTAACCCGTACCCTAAACCGAGCCCTAACCCTAACACTAACCCTAACCCTAACCCTAACCCATACCCTACGCCCTACCCGAACCCCTCCCCGAACCCGTACCCTAAGCCGTACCCTAACCCTCACCATAACCCTAAGCTACCCTTGACTGCTTCTGCCTCCAATAGATTTCCTAAGCACTAGTGTTTTAAGGAACAGGTTAAAAAGAGAATCCTAATGTGATTTCTTGATAATGGGTGTGTTCCTTAACTTCTCCTAGTGTCTAAACTCTTCTCCATGGCTGGACCCCCAAATAATATTCCTTTACGTGCTAAGGGGTATCTAGAGAGTGGGATAGGTTTAATAACTAACCTCACCCTATCGCGTACCCTAACCCTAACCCCTACCCTAACACTAACGCGTACCCTAATCCTAACCCGTACCCTAAACCGAGCCCTAACCCTAACACTAACCCTAACCCTAACCCTAAACCATACCCTACGCCCTACCCGAACCCCTTCCCGAACCCGTACCCTAAGCCGTACCCTAACCCTCACCCTAACCCTAAACCTAACCCTAAGCTACCCTTGACGGGTTCTGCCTCCAATAGATTTCCTAAGCACTAGTGTTTTAAGGAACAGGTTAAAAAGAGAATCCAAATGTGATTTCTTGATAATGGGTGTGTTCCTTATCTTCTCCTAGTGTCTAAACTCTTCTCCATGGCTGGACCCCCAAATAATATTACTTTACGTGCTAAGGGGTATCTAGAGAGTGGGATAGGTTTAATAACTACCCTCACCCTAAAGCGTACCCTAACCCTAACCACTACCCTAACACTAACGCGTACCCTAATCCTAACCCGTACCCTTAACCGAGCCCTAACCCTAACACTAACCCTAACCCTAACCCTAACCCATACCCTACGCCCTACCCGAACCCCTCCCCGAACCCGTACCCTAAGTCGTACCCTAACCCTCACCCTAACCCTAAACCTAACCCTAAGCTACCCTTGACGGCTTCTGCCTCCAATAGATTTCCTAAGCACTAGTGTTTTAAGGAACAGGTTAAAAAGAGAATCCTAATGTGATTTCTTGATAATGGGTGTGTTCCTTATCTTCTCCTCGTGTCTAAACTCTTCTCCATGGCTGGACCCCCAATAATATTCCTGTACGTGCTAAGGGGTATCTAGAGAGTGGGATAGGTTTAATAACTACCCTCACCCTAACGCGTACACTAACCCTAACCCCTACCCTAACCCTAACGCGTACCCTAATCCTAACCCGTACCCTAAACCGAGCCCTAACCCTAACACTAACCGTAACCCTAACCCTAACCCATACCCTACGCCCTACCCGAACGCCTCCCCGAACCCGTACCCTAAGCCGTACCCTAACCCTCACCCTAACCCTAACCCTAACCCTAAGCTACCCTTGACGGCTTCTGCCTCCAATAGATTTCCTAAGCACTAGTGCTTTAAGGAACAGGTTAAAAAGAGAATCCTAATGTGATTTCTTGATAATGGGTGTGTTCCTTAACTTCTCCTAGTGTCTAAACTCTTCTCCATGGCTGGACCCCCAAATAATATTCCTTTACGTGCTAAGGGGTATCTAGAGAGTGGGATAGGTTTAATAACTAACCTCACCCTATCGCGTACCCTAACCCTAACCCCTACCCTAACACTAACGCGTACCCTAATCCTAACCCGTACCCTAAACCGAGCCCTAACCCTAACCCTTGCCCTAAACCTAACCCTAACCCATACCCTACGCCCTACCCGAACCCCTCCCCGAACCCGTACCCTAAGCCGTACCCTAACCCTCACCCTAACCCTAACCCTAACCCTAAGCTACCCTTGACTGCTTCTGCCTCCAATAGATTTCCTAAGCACTAGTGTTTTAAGGAACAGGTTAAAAAGAGAATCCTAATGTGATTTCTTGATAATGGGTGTGTTCCTAATCTTCTCCTAGTGTCTAAACTCTTCTCCATGGCTGGACCACCAAATAATATTCCTTTACGTGCTAAGGGGTATCTACAGAGTGGGATAGGTTTAATAACTAACCTCACCCTATCGCGTACCCTAACCCTAAACCCTACCCTAACACTAACACGTACCCTAATCCTAACCCGTACCCTAAACCGAGCCCTAACCCTAACACTAAACCTAACCCTAACCCTAACCCATACCCTACGCCCTACCCGAACCCCTCCCCGAACCCGTACCCTAAGCCATACCCTAACCCTCACCCTAACCCTAACCCTAACCCTAAGCTACCCTTGACTGCTTCTGCCTCCAATAGATTTCCTAAGCACTAGTGTTTTAAGGAACAGATGAAAAAGAGAATCCGAATGTGATTTCTTGATAATGGGTGTGTTCCTTATCTTCTCCTCGTGTCTAAACTCTTCTCCATGGTTGGACCCACAAATAATATTCCTTTACGTGCTAAGGGGTATCTAGAGAGTGGGATAGGTTTAATAACTACCCTGACCCTAACGCGTACACTAACCCTAACCCCTACCCTAACCCTAACGCGTACCCTAATCCTAACCCGTACCCTAACCCGAGCCCTAACCCTAACACTAACCCTAACCCTAACCCTAACCCATACCCTACGCCCTACCCGAACCCCTCCCCGAACCCGTACCCTAAACCGTACCCTAACCCTCACCCTAACCCTAACCCTAACCCTAAGCTACCCTTGACGGCTTCTGCCTCCAATAGATTTCGTAAGCACTAGTGTTTTAAGGAACAGGTTAAAAAGAGAATCCTAATGTGATTTCGTGATAATGGGTGTGTTCCTTATCTTCTCCTAGTGTCTAAACTCTTCTCCATGGCTGGACCCCCAATAATATTCCTGTACGTGCTAAGGGGTATCTAGAGAGTGGGATAGGTTTAATAACTACCCTCACCCTAACGCGTACACTAACCCTAACCCCTACCCTAACCCTAACGCGTACCCTAATCCTAACCCGTACCCTAAACCGAGCCCTAACCCTAACACTAACCCTAACCCTAACCCATACCCTACGCCCTACCCGAACCCCTCCCCAAACCCGTACCCTAAGCCGTACCCTAACCCTCACCCTAACCCTAACCCTAACCCTAAGCTACCCTTGACGGCTTCTGCCTCCAATAGATTTCCTAAGCACTAGTGTTTTAAGGAACAGGTTAAAAAGAGAATCCTAATGTGATTTCTTGATAATGGGTGTGTTCCTTATCTTCTCCTCGTGTCTAAACTCTTCTCCATGGCTGGACCCACAAATAATATTCCTTTACGTGCTAAGGGTTATCTAGAGAGTGGGATAGGTTTAATAACTACCCTCACCCTAACGCGTTCCCTAACCCTAACACCTACCCTAACCCTAACGCGTACCCTAATCCTAACCCGTACCCTAAACCGAGCCCTAACCCTAACACTAGCCCTAACCCTAACCCTAACCAATACCCTACGCCCTACCCGAACCCCTCCCCGAACCCATACCCTAAGCCGTACCCTAACCCTCACCCTAACCCTAAGCTACCCTTGACTGCTTCTGCCTCCAATAGATTTCCTAAGCACTAGTGTTTTAAGGAACAGGTTAAAAAGAGAATCCTAATGTGATTTCTTGATAATGGGTGTGTTCCTTATCTTCTCCTAGTGTCTAAACTCTTCTCCATGGCTGGACCCCCAAATAATATTACTTTACGTGCTAAGGGGTATCTAGAGAGTGTGATAGGTTTAATAACTACCCTCACCCTAACACGTACCCTAACCCTAACACCTACCCTAACCCTAACGCGTACCCTAATCCTAACCCGTACCCTAAACCGAGCCCTAACCATAACACTAACCCTAACCCATACCCTACGCCCTACCCGAACCCCTCCCCGAACCCATACCCTAAGCCATACCCTAGCCCTCACCCTAACCCTAACCCTAACCCTAAGCTACCCTTGACTGCTTCTGCCTCCAATAGATTTCCTAAGCACTAGTGTTTTAAGGAACAGTTAAAAAAGAGAATCATATTGTGATTTCTTGATAATGGGTGTGTTCCTTATCTTCTCCTAGTGTCTAAACTCTTCTCAATGGCTGGACCCCCAAATAATATTCCTTTACGTGCTAAGGGGTATCTAGAGAGTGGGATAGGTTTAATAACTACCCTCACCCTAAAGCGTACCCTAACCCTAACCACTACCCTAACACTAACGCGTACCCTAATCCTAACCCGTACCCTAAACCGAGCCCTAACCCTAACACTAACCCTAACCCTAACCCTAACACATACCCTACGCCCTACCCGAACCCCTCCCCGAACCCGTACCCTAAGCCGTACCCTAACCCTCACCCTAACCCTAACCCTAACCCTAAGCTACCCTTGACTGCTTCTGCCTCCAATAGATTTCCTAAGCACTAGTGTTTTAAGACACAGGTTAAAAAGAGAATCCTAATGTGATTTCTTGATAATGGGTGTGTTCCTAATCTTCTCCTAGTGTCTAAACTCTTCTCCATGGCTGGACCACCAAATAATATTCCTTTACGTGCTAAGGGGTATCTACAGAGTGGGATAGGTTTAATAACTAACCTCACCCTATCGCGTACCCTAACCCTAACCCCTACCCTAACACTAACACGTACCCTAATCCTAACCCGTACCCTAAACCGAGCCCTAACCCTAACACTAAACCTAACCCTAACCCTAACCCATATCCTACGCCCTACCCGAACCCCTCCCCGAAACCGTACCCTAAGCCATACCCTAACCCTCATCCTAACCCTAACCCTAACCCTAAGCTACCCTTGACTGCTTCTGCCTCCAATAGATTTCCTAAGCACTAGTGTTTTAAGGAACAGGTGAAAAAGAGAATCCGAATGTGATTTCTTGATAATGGGTGTGTTCCTTATCTTCTCCTCGTGTCTAAACTCTTCTCCATGGTTGGACCCACAAATAATATTCCTTTACGTGCTAAGTGGTATCTAGAGAGTGGGATAGGTTTAATAACTACCCTGACCCTAACGCGTACACTAACCCTAACCCCTACCCTAACCCTAACGCGTACCCTAATCCTAACCCGTACCCTTAACCGAGCCCTAACCCTAACACTAACCCTAACCTTAACCCTAACCCATACACTACGCCCTACCCGAACCCCTCCCCGAACCCGTACCCTAAGCCGTACCCTAACCCTCACCCTAACCCTAACCCTAACCCTAAGCTACCCTTGACTGCTTCTTCCTCCAATAGATTTCCTAAGCACTAGTGTTTTAAGGAACAGGTTAAAAAGAGAATCCTAATGTGATTTCTTGATAATGGGTGTGTTCCTTATCTTCTCCTCGTGTCTAAACTCTTCTCCATGGCTGGACCCCCAAATAATATTCCTTTACGTGCTAAGGGGTATCTAGAGAGTGGGATAGGTTTAATAACTACCCTCACCCTAACGCGTACCCTAACCCTAACCCCTACCCTAACCCTAACGCGTACCCTAATCCTAACCCGTACCCTAAACCGAGCCCTAACCCTAACACTAGCCCTAACCCTAACCCTAACCAATACCCTACGCCCTACCCGAACCCCTCCCCGAAACCGTACCCTAAGCCGTACCCTAACCCTCACCCTAACCTTAAGCTACCCTTGACTGCTTCTGCCTCCAATAGATTTCCTAAGCACTAGTGTTTTAAGGAACAGGTTAAAAAGAGAATCCTAATGTGATTTCTTGATAATGGGTGTGTTCCTTATCTTCTCCTAGTGTCTAAACTCTTCTCCATGGCTGGACCCCCAAATAATATTCCTTTACGTGCTAAGGGGTATCTAGAGAGTGGGATAGGTATAATAACTAACCTCACCCTATCGCGTACCCTAACCCTAACCCCTACCCTAACACTAACGCGTACCCTAATCCTAACCCGTACCCTAAACCGAGCCCTAACCCTAACACTAACCCTAACCCTAACCCTAACCCATACCCTACGCCCTACCCGAACCCTTCCCCGAACCCGTACCCTAAGCCGTACCCTAACCCTCACCCTAACCCTAACCCTAACCCTAAGCTACCCTTGACGGCTTCTGCCTCCAATAGATTTCCTAAGCACTAGTGTTTTAAGGAACAGGTTAAAAAGAGAATCCTAATGTGTTTTCTTGATAATGGGTGTGTTCCTTATCTTCTCCTAGTGTCTAAACTCTCCTCCAAGGCTGGACCCCCAAATAATATTACTTTACGTGCTAAGGGGTATCTAGAGAGTGGGATAGGTTTAATAACTACCCTCACCCTAAAGCGTACCCTAACCCTAACCACTACCCTAACACTAACGCGTACCCTAATCCTAACCCGTACCCTTAACCGAGCACTAACCCTAACACTAACCCTAACCCTTACCCTAACCCATACCCTACGCCCTACCCGAACCCCTCCCCGAACCCGTACCCTAAGTCGTACCCTAACCCTCACCCTAACCCTAACCCTAACCCTAAGCTACCCTTGACTGCTTCTTCCTCCAATAGATTTCCTAAGCACTAGTGTTTTAAGGAACAGGTTAAAAAGAGAATCCTAATGTGATTTCTTGATAATGGGTGTGTTCCTTATCTTCTCCTCGTGTCTAAACACTTCTCCATGGCTGGACCCCCAAATAATATTCCTTTACGTGCTAAGGGGTATCTAGAGAGTGGGATAGGTTTAATAACTAACCTCACCCTATCGCATACCCTAACCCTAACCCCTACCCTAACCCTAATGCATACCCTAATCCTAACCCATACCCTAAACCAAGCCCTAACCCTAACACATAGCCTACGCCCTACCCGAACCCCTCCCCGAACCCGTACCCTAAGCCGTACCCTAACCCTCACCCTAACCCTAACCCTAACCCTAAGCTACCCTTGACTGCTTCTGCCTCCAATAGATTTCCTAAGCACTAGTGTTTTAAGGAACAGTTTAAAAAGAGAATCATATTGTGATTTCTTGATAATGGGTGTGTTCCTTATCTTCTCCTAGTGTCTAAACTCTTCTCCATGGCTGGACCCCCAAATAATATTCCTTTACGTGCTAAGGGTTATCTAGAGAGTGGGATAGGTTTAATAACTACCCTCACCCTAAAGCGTACCCTAACCCTAACCACTACCCTAACACTAACGCGTACCCTAATCCTAACCCGTACCCTAAACCGAGCCCTAACCCTAACACTAACCCTAACCCTAACCCTAACCCATACCCTACGCCCTACCCGAACCCCTCCCCGAACCCGTACCCTAAGCCGTACCCTAAACCTCACCCTAACCCTAACCCTAACCCTAAGCTACCCTTGACTGCTTCTGCCTCCAATAGATTTCCTAAGCACTAGTGTTTTAAGGAACAGGTTAAAAAGAGAATCCTAATGTGATTTCTTGATAATGGGTGTGTTCCTTATCTTCTCCTAGTGTCTAAACTCTTCTCCATGGCTGGACCCCCAAATAATATTACTTTACGTGCTAAGGGGTATCTAGAGAGTGGGATAGGTTTAATAACTACCCTCACCCTAAAGCGTACCCTAACCCTAACCACTACCCTAACACTAACGCGTACCCTAATCCTAACCCTTACCCTTAACCGAGCACTAACCCTAACACTAACCCTAACCCTTACCCTAACCCATACCCTACGCCCTACCCGAACCCCTCCCCGAACCCGTACCCTAAGTCGTACCCTAACCCTCACCCTAACCCTAACCCTAACCCTAAGCTACCCTTGACTGCTTCTTCCTCCAATAGATTTCCTAAGCACTAGTGTTTTAAGGAACAGGTTAAAAAGAGAATCCTAATGTGATTTCTTGATAATGGGTGTGTTCCTTATCTTCTCCTCGTGTCTAAACACTTCTCCATTGCTGGACCCCCAAATAATATTCCTTTAAGTGCTAAGGGGTATCTAGAGAGTGGGATAGGTTTAATAACTACCCTCACCCTAACGCGTACCCTAACCCTAACCCCTACCCTAACCCTAACGCGTACCCTAATCCTAACCCGTACCCTAAACCGAGCCCTAAACCTAACACTAGCCCTAACCCTAACCCTAACCCATACCCTACGCCCTACCAGAACCCCTCCCCGAACCCGTAACCTAAGCCGTACCCTAACCCTCACCCTAACCCTAACCCTAACCCTAAGCTACCCTTGACTGCTTCAGCCTCCAATAGATTTCCTAAGCACTAGTGTTTTAAGGAACAGGTTAAAAAGAGAATCCTAATGTGATTTCGTGATAATGGGTGTGTTCCTTATCTTCTCCTCGTGTCTAAACTCTTCTCCATGGCTGGACCCCCAAATAATATTCCTTTATGTGCTAAGGGGTATCTAGAGAGTGGGATAGGTTTAATAACTAACCTCACCCTATCGCATACCCTAACCCTAACCCCTACCCTAACCCTAACGCGTACCCTAATCCTAACCCGTACCCTAAACCAAGCCCTAACCCTAACACTAACCCTAACCCTAACCCTAACCCATAGCCTACGCCCTACCCGAACCCCTCCCCGAACCCGTACCCTAAGCCGTACCCTAACCCTCACCCTAACCCTAACCCTAACCCTAAGCTACCCTTGACTGCTTCTGCCTCCAATAGATTTCCTAAGAACTAGTGTTTTAAGGAACAGTTTAAAAAGAGAATCATATTGTGATTTCTTGATAATGGGTGTGTTCCTTATCTTCTCCTAGTGTCTAAACTCTTCTCCATGGCTGGACCCCCAAATAATATTCCTTTACGTGCTAAGGGGTATCTAGAGAGTGGGATAGGTTTAATAACTACCCTCACCCTAAAGCGTACCCTAACCCTAACCACTACCCTAACACTAACGCGTACCCTAATCCTAACCCGTACCCTAAACCGAGCCGTAACCCTAACACTAACCCTAACCCTAACCCTAACCCATACCCTACGCCCTACCCGAACCCCTCCCCGAACCCATACCCTAAGACGTACCCTAACCCTCACCCTAACCCTAACCCTAACCCTAAGCTACCCTTGACTGCTTCTGCCTCCAATAGATTTCCTAAGCACTAGTGTTTTAAGGAACAGGTTAAAAAGAGAATCCTAATGTGATTTCTTGATAATGGGTGTGTTCCTTATCTTCTCCTCGTGTCTAAACTCTTCTCCATGGCTGGACCCCCAAATAATATTCCTTTACGTGCTAAGGGGTATCTAGAGAGTGGGATAGATTTAATAACTACCCTCACCCTAACGCGTACCCTAACCCTAACCCCTACCCTAACCCTAACGCGTACCCTAATCCTAACCCGTACCCTAAACCGAGCCCTAACCCTAACCCTTGCCCTAACCCTAACCCTAACCCATACCCTACGCCCTACCCGAACCCCTCCCCGAACCCGTACCCTAAGCCGTACCCTAACCCTCACCCTAACCCTAACCCTAACCCTAAGCTACCCTTGACTGCTTCTGCCTCCAATAGATTTCCTAAGCACTAGTGTTTTAAGGAACAGGTTAAAAAGAGAATCCTAATGTGATTTCTTGATAATGGGTGTGTTCCTTATCTTCTCCTAGTGTCTAAACTCTTCTCCATGGCTGGACCCCCAAATAATATTCCTTTACGTGCTAAGGGGTATCTACAGAGTGGGATAGGTTTAATAACTAACCTCACCCTATCGCGTACCCTAACCCTAACCCCTACCCTAACACTAACACGTACCCTAATCCTAACCCGTACCCTAAATCGAGCCCTAACCCTAACACTAAACCTAACCCTAACCCTAACCCATACCCTACGCCTTACCCGAACCCCTCCCCGAACCCGTACCCTAAGCCATACCCTAACCCTCACCCTAACCCTAACCCTAACCCTAAGCTACCCTTGACTGCTTCTGCCTCCAATAGATTTCCTAAGCACTAGTGTTTTAAGGAACAGGTGAAAAAGAGAATCCTAATGTGATTTCTTGATAATGGGTGTGTTCCTTATCTTCTCCTCGTGTCTAAACTCTTCTCCATGGTTGGACCCCCAAATAATATTCCTTTACGTGCTAAGGGGTTTCTAGAGAGTGTGATAGGTTTAATAACTACCCGCACCCTAATGCGTACCCTAACCCAAACCCCAACCCTAACCCTAACGCGTACCCTAATCCGAACCCATACCCTAAACCGAGCCCTAACCCTAACACTAGCCCTAACCCTATACCTAACCCATACCCTACGCCGTACCCGAACCCCTCCCCGAACCCGTACCCTAAGCCATACCCTAACCCTCACCCTAACCCTAACCGTAACCCTAAGCTACCCTTGACTGCTTCTGCCTCCAATAGTTTTCCTAAGCACTAGTGTTTTAAGGAACAGGTTAAAAAGAGAATCCTAATGTGATTTCGTGATAATGGGTGTGTTCCTTATCTTCTCCTAGTGTCTAAACTCTTCTCCATGGCTGGACCCCCATTAATATTCCTTTACGTGCTAAGTGGTATCTAGAGAGTGGGATAGGTTTAATAACTACCCTCACCCTAACGCGTACACTAACCCTAACCCCTACCCTAACCCTAACGCGTACCCTAATCCTAACCCGTACCCTAAACCGAGCCCTAACCCTAACACTAACCCTAACCCTAACCCTAACCCATACCCTACGCCCTACCCGAACCCCTCCCCGAACCCGTCCCCTAAGCCGTACCCTAACCCTCACCCTAACCCTAACCCTAACCCTAAGCTACCCTTGACGGCTTCTGCCTCCAATAGATTTCCTAAGCACTAGTGTTTTAAGGAACAGGTTAAAAAGAGAATCCTAATGTGATTTCTTGATAATGGGTGTGTTCCTTATCTTCTCCTCGTGTCTAAACTCTTCTCCATGGCTGGACCCCCAAATAATATTCCTTTACGTGCTAAGGGGTATCTAGAGAGTGGGATAGGTTTAATAACTACCCTCACCCTAACGCGTACCCTAACCCTAACCCCTACCCTAACCCTAACGCGTACCCTAATCCTAACCCGTACCCTAAACCGAGCCCTAAACCTAATGCTAGCCCTAACCCTAACCCTAACACATACCCTACGACCTACCCGAACCCCTCCCCGAACCCGTACCCTAAGCCATACACTAGCCCTCACCCTAACCCTAACACTAACTCTAAGCTACCCTTGACTGCTTCTGCCTCCAATAGATTTCCTAAGCACCAGTGTTTTAAGGAACAGGTTAAAAAGAGAATCCTAATGTGATTTCGTGATAATGGGTGTGTTCCTTATCTTCTCCTAGTGTCTAAACTCTTCTCCATGGCTGGACCCCCAAATAATATTCCTTTACGTGCTAAGGGGTATCTAGAGAGTGGGATAGGTTTAATAACTACCCTCACCCTAATGCGTACCCTAACCCTAACCCCTACCCTAACCCTAACGCGTACCCTAATCCTAACCCGTACCCTAAACCGAGCCCTAACCCTAACCCTTGCCCTAACCCTAACCCTAACCCATACCCTACGCCCTACCCGAACCCCTCCCCGAACCCGTACCCTAAGGCGTACCCTAACCCTCACCCTAACCCTAACCCTAACCCTAAGCTACCCTTGACTGCTTCTGCCTCCAATAGATTTCCTAAGCACTAGTGTTTTAAGGAACAGGTTAAAAAGAGAATCCTAATGTGATTTCTTGATAATGGGTGTGTTCCTTATCTTCTCCTAGTGTCTAAACTCTTCTCCATGGCTGGACCACCAAATAATATTCCTTTACGTGCTAAGGGGTATCTACAGAGTGGGATAGGTTTAATAACTAACCTCACCCTATCGCGTACCCTAACCCTAACCCCTACCCTAACAATAACACGTACCCTAATCCTAACCCGTACCCTAAACCGAGCCCTAACCTTAACACTAAACCTAACCCTAACCCTAACCCATACCCTACGCCTTACCCGAACCCCTCCCCGAACCCGTACCCTAAGCCATACCCTAACCCTCACCCTAACCCTAACCCTAACCCTAAGCTACCCTTGACTGCTTCTGCCTCCAATAGATTTCCTAAGCACTAGTGTTTTAAGGAACAGGTGAAAAAGAGAATCCTAATGTGATTTCTTGATAATGGGTGTGTTCCTTATCTTCTCCTCGTGTCTAAACTCTTCTCCATGGTTGGACCCCCAAATAATATTCCTTTACGTGCTAAGGGGTTTCTAGAGAGTGTGATAGGTTTAATAACTACCCGCACCCTAATGCGTACCCTAACCCTAACCCCAACCCTAACCCTAACGCGTACCCTAATCCGAACCCATACCCTAAACCGAGCCCTAACCCTAACACTAGCCCTAACCCTATACCTAACCCATACCCTACGCCGTACCCGAACCCCTCCCCGAACCCGTACCCTAAGCCATACCCTAAACCTCACCCTAACCCTAACCCTAACCCTAAGCTACCCTTGACTGCTTCTGCCTCCAATAGATTTCCTAAGCACTAGTGTTTTAAGGAACAGGTTAAAAAGAGAATCCTAATGTGATTTCGTGATAATGGGTGTGTTCCTTATCTTCTCCTAGTGTCTAAACTCTTCTCCATGGCTGGACCCCCATTAATATTCCTTTACGTGCTAAGGGGTATCTAGAGAGTGGGATAGGTTTAATAACTACCCTCACCCTAACGCGTACACTAACCCTAACCCCTACCCTAACCCTAACGCGTACCCTAATCCTAACCCGTACCCTAAACCGAGCCCTAACCCTAACACTAACCCTAACCCTAACCCATACCCTACGCCCTACCCGAACCCCTCCCCGAACCCGTACCCTAAGCCGTACCCTAACCCTCACCCTAACCCTAACCCTAACCCTAAGCTACCCTTGACTGCTTCTGCCTCCAATAGATTTCCTAAGCATTAGTGTTTTAAGGAACAGGTTAAAAAGAGAATCCTAATGTGATTTCTTGATAATGGGTGTGTTCCTTATCTTCTCCTCGTGTCTAAACTCTTCTCCATGGCTGAACCCCCAAATAATATTCCTTTACGTGCTAAGGGGTATCTACAGAGTGGGATAGGTTTAATAACTACCCTCACCCTAACGCGTACCCTAACCCTAACCCCTACCCTAACCCTAACGCGTACCCTAATCCTAACCCGTACCCTAAACCGAGCCCTAAACCTAACGCTAGCCCTAACCCTAACCCTAACACATACCCTACGCCCTACCCGAACCCCTCCCCGAACCCGTACCCTAAGCCGTACCCTAACCCTCACCCTAACCCTAACCCTAACCCTAAGCTACCCTTGACTGCTTCTGCCTCCAATAGATTTCCTAAGCACTAGTGTTTTAAGGAACAGGTTAAAAAGAGAATCCTAATGTGATTTCGTGATAATGGGTGTGTTCCTTATCTTCTCCTAGTGTCTAAACTCTTCTCCATGGATGGACCCCCAAATAATATTCCTTTACGTGCTAAGGGGTATCTAGAGAGTGGGATAGGTTTAATAACTACCCTCACCCTAACGCGTACCCTAACCCTAACCCCTACCCTAACCCTAGCGCGTACCCTAATCCTAACCCGTACCCTAAACCGAGCCCTAACCCTAACACTAACACTAACCCTAACACTAACCCATACCCTACGCCCTACCCGAACCCCTCCCTGAACCCGTACCCTAAACCGTACCCTAACCCTCACCCTAAC
The DNA here is from genome assembly GCF_949987535.1 of Balaenoptera acutorostrata. Taxonomy (NCBI): domain Eukaryota; kingdom Metazoa; phylum Chordata; class Mammalia; order Artiodactyla; family Balaenopteridae; genus Balaenoptera; species Balaenoptera acutorostrata. Next base: position 16,711 of record NW_026646155.1, read on the forward strand.
CCTAACCCTAACCCTAAGCTACCCTTGACGGCTTCTGCCTCCAATAGATTTCCTAAGCACTAGTGTTTTAAGGAACAGGTTAAAAAGAGAATCCTAATGTGATTTCTTGATAATGGGTGTGTTCCTTATCTTCTCCTCGTGTCTAAACTCTTCTCCATGGCTGGACCCCCAAATAATATTACTTTACGTGCTAAGGGGTATCTAGAGAGTGGGATAGGTTTAATAACTACCCTCACCGTAACGCGTTCCCTAACCCTAACCCCTACCCTAACCCTAACGCGTACCCTAATCCTAACCCGTACCCTAAACCGAGCCCTAACCCTAACAGTAGCTCTAACCCTAACCCTAACCAATACCCTACGCCCTACCCGAACCCCTCCCCGAACCCGTACCCTAAGCCGTACCCTAACCCTCACCCTAACCCTAACCCTAACCCTAAGCTACCCTTGACTGCTTCTGCCTCCAATAGATTTCCTAAGCACTAGTGTTTTAAGGAACAGTTTAAAAAGAGAATCATATTGTGATTTCTTGATAATGGGTGTGTTCCTTATCTTCTCCTAGTGTCTAAACTCTTCTCCATGGCTGGACCCCCAAATAATATTCCTTTACGTGCTAAGGGGTATCTAGAGAGTGGGATAGGTTTAATAACTACCCTCACCCTAAAGCGAACCCTAACCCTAACCACTACCCTAACACTAATGCGTACCCTAATCCTAACCCGTACCCTAAACCGAGCCCTAACCCTAACACTAACCCTAACCCTAACCCTAACCCATACCCTACGCCCTACCCGAACCCCTCCCCGAACCCGTACCCTAAGCCGTACCCTAACCCTCCCCCTAACCCTAACCCTAACCCTAAGCTACCCTTGACTGCTTCTGCCTCCAATAGATTTCCTAAGCACTAGTGTTTTAAGGAACAGGTTAAAAAGAGAATCCTAATGTGATTTCTTGATAATGGGTGTGTTCCTTATCTTCTCCTCGTGTCTAAACTCTTCTCCATGGCCGGACCCCCAAATACTATTCCTTTACGTGCTAAGGGGTATCTAGAGAGTGGGATAGATTTAATAACTACCCTCACCCTAACGCGTACCCTAACCCTAACCCCTACCCTAACCCTAACGCGTACCCTAATCCTAACCCGTACCCTAAACCGAGCCCTAACCCTAACCCTTGCCCTAACCCTAACCCTAACCCATACCCTACGCCCTACCCGAACCCCTCCCCGAACCCGTACCCTAAGCCGTACCCTAACCCTCACCCTAACCCTAACCCTAACCCTAAGCTACCCTTGACTGCTTCTGCCTCCAATAGATTTCCTAAGCACTAGTGTTTTAAGGAACAGGTTAAAAAGAGAATCCTAATGTGATTTCTTGATAATGGGTGTGTTCCTTATCTTCTCCTAGTGTCTAAACTGTTCTCCATGGCTGGACCACCAAATAATATTCCTTTACGTGCTAAGGGGTATCTACAGAGTGGAATAGGTTTAATAACTAACCTCACCCTATCGCGTACCCTAACCCTAACCCCTACCCTAACACTAACACGTACCCTAATCCTAACCCGTACCCTAAACCGAGCCCTAACCCTAACACTAAACCTAACCCTAACCCTAACCCATACCCTACGCCCTACCCGAACCCCTCACCGAACCCATACCCTAAGCCATACCCTAACCCTCACCCTAACCCTAACCCTAACCCTAAGCTACCCTTGACTGCTTCTGCCTCCAATAGATTTCCTAAGCACTAGTGTTTTAAGGAACAGGTGAAAAAGAGAATCCTAATGTGATTTCTTGATAATGGGTGTGTTCCTTATCTTCTCCTCGTGTCTAAACTCTTCTCCATGGTTGGACCCCCAAATAATATTCCTTTACGTGCTAAGGGGTTTCTAGAGAGTGTGATAGGTTTAATAACTACCCGCACCCTAATGCGTAACCTAACCCTAACCCCTACCCTAACCCTAACGCGTACCCTAATCCGAACCCATACCCTAAACCGAGCCCTAAACCTAACACTAGCCCTAACCATATACCTAACCCATACCCTACGCCCTACCCGAACCCCTCCCCGAACCCGTACCCTAAGCCATACCCTAACCCTCACCCTAACCCTAACCCTAACCCTAAGCTACCCTTGACTGCTTCTGCCTCCAATAGATTTCCTAAGCACTAGTGTTTTAAGGAACAGGTTAAAAAGAGAATCCTAATGTGATTTCCTGATAATGGGTGTGTTCCTTATCTTCTCCTAGTGTCTAAACTCTTCTCCATGGCTGGACCCCCATTAATATTCCTTTACGTGCTAAGGGGTATCTAGAGAGTGGGATAGGTTTAGTAACTACCCTCACCCTAACGCGTACACTAACCCTAACCCCTACCCTAACCCTAACGCGTACCCTAATCCTAACCCGTACCCTAAACCGAACCCTAACCCTAACACTAACCCTAACCCTAACCCTAACCCATACCCTACGCCCTACCCGAACCCCTCCCCGAACCCGTACCCTAAGCCGTACCCTAAACCTCACCCTAACCCTAACCCTAACCCTAAGCTACCCTTGACTGCTTCTGCCTCCAATAGATTTCCTAAGCACTAGTGTTTTAAGGAACAGGTTAAAAAGAGAATCCTAATGTGATTTCTTGATAATGGGTGTGTTCCTTATCTTCTCCTCGTGTCTAAACTCTTCTCCATGGCTGAACCCCCAAATAATATTCCTTTACGTGCTAAGGGGTATCTAGAGAGTGGGATAGGTTTAATAACTACCCTCACCCTAACGCGTTCCCTAACCCTAACCCCTACCCTAACCCTAACGCGTACCCTAATCCTAACCCGTACCCTAAACCGAGCCCTAAACCTAACGCTAGCCCTAACCCTAACCCTAACACATACCCTACGCCCTACCCGAACCCCTCCCCGAATCCGTACCCTAAGCCATACCCTAGCCCTCACCCTAACCCTAACACTAACCCTAAGCTACCCTTGACTGCTTCTGCCTCCAATAGATTTCCTAAGCACTAGTGTTTTAAGGAACAGGTTAAAAAGAGAATCCTAATGTGATTTCGTGATAATGGGAGTGTTCCTTATCTTCTCCTAGTGTCTAAACTCTTCTCCATGGCTGGACCCCCAAATAATATTCCTTTACGTGCTAAGGGGTATCTAGAGAGTGGGATAGGTTTAATAACTACCCTCACCCTAACGCGTACCCTAACCCTAACCCCTACCCTAACCCTAGCGCGTACCCTAATCCTAACCCGTACCCTAAACCGAGCCCTAACCCTAACACTAACACTAACCCTAACACTAACCCATACCCTACGCCCTACCCGAACCCCTCCCTGAACCCGTACCCTAAACCGTACCCTGACCCTCACCCTAACCCTAACCCTAACCCTAAGCTACCCTTGACGGCTTCTGCCTCCAATAGATTTCCTAAGCACTAGTGTTTTAAGGAACAGGTTAAAAAGAGAATCCTAATGTGATTTCTTGATAATGGGTGTGTTCCTTATCTTCTCCTCGTGTCTAAACTCTTCTCCATGGCTGGACCCCCAAATAATATTCCTTTACGTGCTAAGGGGTATCTAGAGAGTGGGATAGGTTTAATAACTACCCTCACCCTAACGCGTTCCCTAACCCTAACCCCTACCCTAACCCTAACGCGTACCCTAATCCTAACCCGTACCCTAAACCGAGCCCTAACCCTAACACTAGCCCTAACCCTAACCCTAACCAATACCCTACGCCCTACCCGAACCCCTCCCCGAACCCGTACCCTAAGCCGTACCCTAACCCTCACCCTAACCCTAACCCTAACCCTAAGCTACCCTTGACTGCTTCTGCCTCCAATAGATTTCCTAAGCACTAGTGTTTTAAGGAACAGTTTAAAAAGAGAATCATATTGTGATTTCTTGATAATGGGTGTGTTCCTTATCTTCTCCTAGTGTCTAAACTCTTCTCCATGGTTGGACCCCCAAATAATATTCCTTTACGTGCTAAGGGGTTTCTAGAGAGTGTGATAGGTTTAATAACTACCCGCACCCTAATGCGTAACCTAACCCTAACCCCTACCCTAACCCTAACGCGTACCCTAATCCGAACCCATACCCTAAACCGAGCCCTAACCCTAACACTAGCCCTAACCATATACCTAACCCATACCGTACGCCCTACCGGAACCCCTCCCCGAACCCGTACCCTAAGCCATACCCTAACCCTCACCCTAACCCTAACCCTAACCCTAAGCTACCCTTGACTGCTTCTGCCTCCAATAGATTTCCTAAGCACTAGTGTTTTAAGGAACAGGTTAAAAAGAGAATCCTAATGTGATTTCCTGATAATGGGTGTGTTCCTTATCTTCTCCTAGTTTCTAAACTCTTCTCCATGGCTGGACCCCCATTAATATTCCTTTACGTGCTAAGGGGTATCTAGAGAGTGGGATAGGTTTAGTAACTACCCTCACCCTAACGCGTACACTAACCCTAACCCCTACCCTAACCCTAACGCGTACCCTAATCCTAACCCGTACCCTAAACCGAACCCTAACCCTAACACTAACCCTAACCCTAACCCTAACCCATACCCTACGCCCTACCCGAACCCCTCCCCGAACCCGTACCCTAAGCCGTACCCTAAACCTCACCCTAACCCTAACCCTAACCCTAAGCTACCCTTGACTGCTTCTGCCTCCAATAGATTTCCTAAGCACTAGTGTTTTAAGGAACAGGTTAAAAAGAGAATCCTAATGTGATTTCTTGATAATGGGTGTGTTCCTTATCTTCTCCTCGTGTCTAAACTCTTCTCCATGGCTGAACCCCCAAATAATATTCCTTTACGTGCTAAGGGGTATCTAGAGAGTGGGATAGGTTTAATAACTACCCTCACCCTAACGCGTTCCCTAACCCTAACCCCTACCCTAACCCTAACGCGTACCCTAATCCTAACCCGTACCCTAAACCGAGCCCTAAACCTAACGCTAGCCCTAACCCTAACCCTAACACAAACCCTACGCCCTACCCGAAACCCTCCCCGAATCCGTACCCTAAGCCATACCCTAGCCCTCACCCTAACCCTAACACTAACCCTAAGCTACCCTTGACTGCTTCTGCCTCCAATAGATTTCCTAAGCACTAGTGTTTTAAGGAACAGGTTTAAAAGAGAATCCTAATGTGATTTCGTGATAATGGGAGTGTTCCTTATCTTCTCCTAGTGTCTAAACTCTTCTCCATGTCTGGACCCCCAAATAATATTCCTTTACGTGCTAAGGGGTATCTAGAGAGTGGGATAGGTTTAATAACTACCCTCACCCTAACGCGTACCCTAACCCTAACCCCTACCCTAATCCTAGCGCGTACCCTAATCCTAACCCGTACCCTAAACCGAGCCCTAACCCTAACACTAACACTAACCCTAACACTAACCCATACCCTACGCCCTACCCGAACCCCTCCCTGAACCCGTACCCTAAACCGTACCCTGACCCTCACCCTAACCCTAACCCTAACCCTAAGCTACCCTTGACGGCTTCTGCCTCCAATAGATTTCCTAAGCACTAGTGTTTTAAGGAACAGGTTAAAAAGAGAATCCTAATGTGATTTCTTGATAATGGGTGTGTTCCTTATCTTCTCCTCGTGTCTAAACTCTTCTCCATGGCCGGACCCCCAAATACTATTCCTTTACGTGCTAAGGGGTATCTAGAGAGTGGGATAGATTTAATAACTACCCTCACCCTAACGCGTACCCTAACCCTAACCCCTACCCTAACCCTAACGCGTACCCTAATCCTAACCCGTACCCTAAACCGAGCCCTAACCCTAACCCTTGCCCTAACCCTAACCCTAACCCATACCCTACGCCCTACCCGAACCCCTCCCCGAACCCGTACCCTAAGCCGTACCCTAACCCTCACCCTAACCCTAACCCTAACCCTAAGCTACCCTTGACTGCTTCTGCCTCCAATAGATTTCCTAAGCACTAGTGTTTTAAGGAACAGGTTAAAAAGAGAATCCTAATGTGATTTCTTGATAATGGGTGTGTTCCTTATCTTCTCCTAGTGTCTAAACTCTTCTCCATGGCTGGACCACCAAATAATATGCCTTTACGTGCTAAGGGGTATCTACAGAGTGGAATAGGTTTAATAACTAACCTCACCCTATCGCGTACCCTAACCCTAACCCCTACCCTAACACTAACACGTACCCTAATCCTAACCCGTACCCTAAACCGAGCCCTAACCCTAACACTAAACCTAACCCTAACCCTAACCCATACCCTACGCCCTACCCGAACCCCTCACCGAACCCATACCCTAAGCCATACCCTAACCCTCACCCTAACCCTAACCCTAACCCTAAGCTACCCTTGACTGCTTCTGCCTCCAATAGATTTCCTAAGCACTAGTGTTTTAAGGAACAGGTGAAAAAGAGAATCCTAATGTGATTTCTTGATAATGGGTGTGTTCCTTATCTTCTCCTCGTGTCTAAACTCTTCTCCATGGTTGGACCCCCAAATAATATTCCTTTACGTGCTAAGGGGTTTCTAGAGAGTGTGATAGGTTTAATAACTACCCGCACCCTAATGCGTAACCTAACCCTAACCCCTACCCTAACCCTAACGCGTACCCTAATCCGAACCCATACCCTAAACCGAGCCCTAAACCTAACACTAGCCCTAACCATATACCTAACCCATACCCTACGCCCTACCCGAACCCCTCCCCGAACCCGTACCCTAAGCCATACCCTAACCCTCACCCTAACCCTAACCCTAACCCTAAGCTACCCTTGACTGCTTCTGCCTCCAATAGATTTCCTAAGCACTAGTGTTTTAAGGAACAGGTTAAAAAGAGAATCCTAATGTGATTTCCTGATAATGGGTGTGTTCCTTATCTTCTCCTAGTGTCTAAACTCTTCTCTATGGCTGGACCCCCATTAATATTCCTTTACGTGCTAAAGGGTATCTAGAGAGTGGGATAGGTTTAGTAACTACCCTCACCCTAACGCGTACACTAACCCTAACCCCTACCCTAACCCTAACGCGTACCCTAATCCTAACCCGTACCCTAAACCGAGCCCTAACCCTAACACTAACCCTAACCCTAACCCTAACCCATACCCTACGCCCTACCCGAACCCCTCCCCGAACCCGTACCCTAAGCCGTACCCTAAACCTCACCCTAACCCTAACCCTAACCCTAAGCTACCCTTGACTGCTTCTGCCTCCAATAGATTTCCTAAGCACTAGTGTTTTAAGGAACAGGTTAAAAAGAGAATCCTAATGTGATTTCTTGATAATGGGTGTGTTCCTTATCTTCTCCTCGTGTCTAAACTCTTCTCCATGGCTGAACCCCCAAATAATATTCCTTTACGTGCTAAGGGGTATCTAGAGAGTGGGATAGGTTTAATAACTACCCTCACCCTAACGCGTTCCCTAACCCTAACCCCTACCCTAACCCTAACGCGTACCCTAATCCTAACCCGTACCCTAAACCGAGCCCTAAACCTAACGCTAGCCCTAACCCTAACCCTAACACATACCCTACGCCCTACCCGAAACCCTCCCCGAATCCGTACCCTAAGCCATACCCTAGCCCTCACCCTAACCCTAACACTAACCCTAAGCTACCCTTGACTGCTTCTGCCTCCAATAGATTTCCTAAGCACTAGTGTTTTAAGGAACAGGTTAAAAGGGAATCCTAATGTGATTTCGTGATAATGGGAGTGTTCCTTATCTTCTCCTAGTGTCTAAACTCTTCTCCATGGCTGGACCCCCAAATAATATTCCTTTACGTGCTAAGGGGTATCTAGAGAGTGGGATAGGTTTAATAACTACCCTCACCCTAACGCGTACCCTAACCCTAACCCCTACCCTAACCCTAGCGCGTACCCTAATCCTAACCCGTACCCTAAACCGAGCCCTAACCCTAACACTAACACTAACCCTAACACTAACCCATACCCTACGCCCTACCCGAACCCCTCCCTGAACCCGTACCCTAAACCGTACCCTGACCCTCACCCTAACCCTAACCCTAACCCTAAGCTACCCTTGACGGCTTCTGCCTCCAATAGATTTCCTAAGCACTAGTGTTTTAAGGAACAGGTTAAAAAGAGAATCCTAATGTGATTTCTTGATAATGGGTGTGTTCCTTATCTTCTCCTCGTGTCTAAACTCTTCTCCATGGCTGGACCCCCAAATAATATTCCTTTACGTGCTAAGTGGTATCTAGAGAGTGGGATAGGTTTAATAACTACCCTCACCCTAACGCGTTCCCTAACCCTAACCCCTACCCTAACCCTAACGCGTACCCTAATCCTAACCCGTACCCTAAACCGAGCCCTAACCCTAACACTAGCCCTAACCCTAACCCTAACCCATACCCTACGCCCTACCCGAACCCCTCCCCGAACCCGTACCCTAAGCCGTACACTAACCCTCACCCTAAGCCTAACCCTAACCCTAAGCTACCCTTGACTGCTTCTGCCTCCAATAGATTTCCTAAGCACTAGTGTTTTAAGGAACAGGTGAAAAAGAGAATCCTAATGTGATTTCGTGATAATGGGTGTGTTCCTTATCTTCTCCTCGTGTCTAAACTCTTCTCCATGGCCGGACCCCCAAATAATATTCCTTTACGTGCTAAGGGGTATCTACAGAGTGGAATAGGTTTAATAACTAACCTCACCCTATCGCGTACCCTAACCCTAACCCCTACCCTAACACTAACACGTACCCTAATCCTAACCCGTACCCTAAACCGAGCCCTAACCCTAACACTAAACCTAACCCTAACCCTAACCCATACCCTACGCCCTATCCGAACCCCTCACCGAACCCATACCCTAAGCCATACCCTAACCCTCACCCTAACCCTAACCCTAACCCTAAGCTACCCTTGACTGCTTCTGCCTCCAATAGATTTCCTAAGCACTAATGTTTTAAGGAACAGGTGAAAAAGAGAATCCTAATGTGATTTCTTGATAATGGGTGTGTTCCTTATCTTCTCCTCGTGTCTAAACTCTTCTCCATGGTTGGACCCACAAATAATATTCCTTTACGTGCTAAGGGGTTTCTAGAGAGTGTGATAGGTTTAATAACTACCCGCACCCTAATGCGTAACCTAACCCTAACCCCTACCCTAACCCTAACGCGTACCCTAATCCGAACCCATACCCTAAACCGAGCCCTAACCCTAACACTAGCCCTAACCCTATACCTAACCCATACCCTACGCCCTACCCGAACCCCTCCCCGAACCCGTACCCTAAGCCATACCCTAACCCTCACCCTAACCCTAACCCTAACCCTAAGCTACGCTTGACTGCTTCTGCCTCCAATAGATTTCCTAAGCACTAGTGTTTTAAGGAACATGTTAAAAAGAGAATCCTAATGTGATTTCCTGATAATGGGTGTGTTCCTTATCTTCTCCTAGTGTCTAAACACTTCTCCATGGCTGGACCCCCATTAATATTCCTTTACGTGCTAAGGGGTATCTAGAGAGTGGGATAGGTTTAATAACTACCCTCACCCTAACGCGTACACTAACCCTAACCCCTACCCTAACCCTAACGCGTACCCTAATCCTAACCCGTAACCTAAACCGAGCCCTAACCCTAACACTAACCCTAACCCTAACCCTAACCCATACCCTACGCCCTACCCGAACCCCTCCCCGAACCCGTACCCTAAGCCGTACCCTAAACCTCACCCTAACCCTAACCCTAACCCTAAGCTACCCTTGACTGCTTCTGCTTCCAATAGATTTCCTAAGCACTAGTGTTTTAAGGAACAGGTTAAAAAGAGAATCCTAATGTGATTTCGTGATAATGGGTGTGTTCCTTATCTTCTCCTAGTGTCTAAACTCTTCTCCATGGCTGGACCCCCAAATAATATTCCTTTACGTGCTAAGGGGTATCTAGAGAGTGGGATAGGTTTAATAACTACCCTCACCCTAACGCGTACCCTAACCCTAACCCCTACCCTAACCCTAGCGCGTACCCTAATCCTAACCCGTACCCTAAACCGAGCCCTAACCCTAACACTAACTCTAACCCTAACCCTAAACCATACCCTACGCACTACCCGAACCCCTCCCTGAACCCGTACCCTAAACCGTACCCTAACCCTCACCCAAACCCTAACCCTAACCCTAAGCTACCCTTGACGGCTTCTGCCTCCAATAGATTTCCTAAGCACTAGTGTTTTAAGGAAAAGGTTAAAAAGAGAATCCTAATGTGATTTCTTGATAATGGGTGTGTTCCTTATCTTCTCCTCGTGTCTAAACGCTTCTCCATGGCTGGACCCCCAAATAATATTCCTTTACGTGCTAAGGGGTATCTAGAGAGTGGGATAGGTTTAATAACTACCCTCACCCTAACGCGTTCCCTAACCCTAACCCCTACCATAACCCTAACGCGTACCCTAATCCTAACCCGTACCCTAAACCGAGCCCTAACCCTAACACTAGCCCTAACCCTAACCCTAACCAATACCCTACGCCCTACCCGAACCCCTCCCCGAACCCGTACCCTAAGCCGTACCCTAACCCTCACCCTAACCCTAACCCTAACCCTAAGCTACCCTTGACTGCTTCTGCCTCCAATAGATTTCCTAAGCACTAGTGTTTTAAGGAACAGGTTAAAAAGAGAATCCTAATGTGATTTCCTGATAATGGGTGTGTTCCTTATCTTCTCCTAGTGTCTAAACTCTTCTCCATGGCTGGACCACCAAATAATATTCCTTTACGTGCTAAGGGGTATCTACAGAGTGGAATAGGTTTAATAACTAACCTCACCCTATCGCGTACCCTAACTCTAACCCCTACCCTAACACTAACACGTACCCTAATCCTAACCCGTACCCTAAACCGAGCCCTAACCCTAACACTAAACCTAACCCTAACCCTAACCCATACCCTACGCCCTACCCGAACCCCTCACCGAACCCATACCCTAAGCCATACCCTAACCCTCACCCTAACCCTAACCCTAACCCTAAGCTACCCTTGACTGCTTCTGCCTCCAATAGATTTCCTAAGCACTAGTGTTTTAAGGAACAGGTGAAAAAGAGAATCCTAATGTGATTTCTTGATAATGGGTGTGTTCCTTATCTTCTCCTCGTGTCTAAACTCTTCTCCATGGTTGGACCCCCAAATAATATTCCTTTACGTGCTAAGGGGTTTCTAGAGAGTGTGATAGGTTTAATAACTACCCGCACCCTAATGCGTAACCTAACCCTAACCCCTACCCTAACCCTAACGCGTACCCTAATCCGAACCCATACCCTAAACCGAGCCCTAACCCTAACACTAGCCCTAACCCTATACTTAACCCATACCCTAGGCCCTACCCGAACCCCTCCCCGAACCCGTACCCTAAGCCATACCCTAACCCTCACCCTAACCCTAACCCTAACCCTAAGCTCCCCTTGACTGCTTCTGCCTCCAATAGATTTCCTAAGCACTAGTGTTTTAAGGAACAGGTTAAAAAGAGAATCCTAATGTGATTTCCTGATAATGGGTGTGTTCCTTATCTTCTCCTAGTGTCTAAACTCTTCTCCATGGCTGGACCCCCATTAATATTCCTTTACGTGCTAAGGGGTATCTAGAGAGTGGGATAGGTTTAATAACTACCCTCACCCTAACGCGTACACTAACCCTAACCCCTACCCTAACCCTAACGCGTACCCTATTCCTAACCCGTACCCTAAACCGAGCCCTAACCCTAACACTAACCCTAACCCTAACCCTAAACCATACCCTACGCCCTACCCGAACCCCTCCCCGAACCCGTACCCTAAGCCGTACCCTAAACCTCACCCTAACCCTAACCCTAACCCTAAGCTACCCTTGACTGCTTCTGCCTCCAATAGATTTCCTAAGCACTAGTGTTTTAAGGAACAGGTTAAAAAGAGAATCCTAATGTGATTTCGTGATAATGGGTGTGTTCCTTATCTTCTCCTAGTGTCTAAACTCTTCTCCATGGCTGGACCCCCAAATAATATTCCTTTACGTGCTAAGGGGTATCTAGAGAGTGGGATAGGTTTAATAACTACCCTCACCCTAACGCGTACCCTAACCCTAACCCCTACCCTAACCCTAGCGCGTACCCTAATCCTAACCCGTACCCTAAACCGAGCCCTAACCCTAACACTAACTCTAACCCTAACCCTAACCCATACCCTACGCACTACCCGAACCCCTCCCTGAACCCGTACCCTAAACCGTACCCTAACCCTCACCCTAACCCTAACCCTAACCCTAAGCTACCCTTGACGGCTTCTGCCTCCAATAGATTTCCTAAGCACTAGTGTTTTAAGGAACAGGTTAAAAAGAGAATCCTAATGTGATTTCTTGATAATGGGTGTGTTCCTTATCTTCTCCTCGTGTCTAAACTCTTCTCCATGGCTGGACCCCCAAATAATATTCCTTTACGTGCTAAGGGGTATCTAGAGAGTGGGATAGGTTTAATAACTACCCTCACCCTAACGCGTTCCCTAACCCTAACCCCTACCCTAACCCTAACGCATACCCTAATCCTAACCCGTACCCTAAACCGAGCCCTAACCCTAACACTAGCCCTAACCCTAACCCTAACCAATACCCTACGCCCTACCCGAACCCCTCCCCGAACCCGTACCCTAAGCCGTACCCTAACCCTCACCCTAACCCTAACCCTAAGCTACCCTTGACTGCTTCTGCCTCCAATAGATTTCCTAAGCACTAGTGTTTAAAGGAACAGTTTAAAAAGAGAATCATATTGTGATTTCTTGATAATGGGTGTGTTCCTTATCTTCTCCTAGTGTCTAAACTCTTCTCCATGGCTGGACCCCCAAATAATATTCCTTTACGTGCTAAGGGGTATCTAGAGAGTGGGATAGGTTTAATAACTACCCTCACCCTAAAGCGTACCCTAACCCTAACCACTACCCTAACACTAACGCGTACCCTAATCCTAACCCGTACCCTAAACCGAGCCCTAACCCTAACACTAACCCTAACCCTAACCCTAACCCATACCCTACGCCCTACCCGAACCCCTCCCCGAACCCGTACCCTAAGCCGTACCCTAACCCTCACCCTAACCCTAACCCTAACCCTAAGCTACCCTTGACTGCTTCTGCCTCCAATAGATTTCCTAAGCACTAGTGTTTTAAGGAACAGGTTAAAAAGAGAATCCTAATGTGATTTCTTGATAATGGGTGTGTTCCTTATCTTCTCCTCGTGTCTAAACTCTTCTCCATGGCCGGACCCCAAAATAATATTCCTTTACGTGCTAAGGGGTATCTAGAGAGTGGGATAGATTTAATAACTACCCTCACCCTAACGCGTACCCTAACCCTAACCCCTACCCTAACCCTAACGCGTACCCTAATCCTAACCCGTACCCTAAACCGAGCCCTAACCCTAACCCTTGCCCTAACCCTAACCCTAACCCATACCCTACGCCCTACACGAACCCCTCCCCGAACCCGTACCCTAAGCCGTACCGTAACCCTCACCCTAACCCTAACCCTAACCCTAAGCTACCCTTGACTGCTTCTGCCTCCAATAGATTTCCTAAGCACTAGTGTTTTAAGGAACAGGTTAAAAAGAGAATCCTAATGTGATTTCTTGATAATGGGAGTGTTCCTTATCTTCTCCTAGTGTCTAAACTCTTCTCCATGGCTGGACCCCCAAATAATATTCCTTTACGTGCTAAGGGGTATCTAGAGAGTGGGATAGGTTTAATAACTACCCTCACCCTAAAGCGTACCCTAACCCTAACCACTAACCTAACACTAACGCGTACCCTAATCCTAACCCGTACCCTAAACCGAGCCCTAACCCTAACCCTTGCCCTAACCCTAACCCTAACCCATACCCTACGCCCTACCCGAACCCCTCCCCGAACCCGCACCCTAAGCCGTACCCTAACCCTCACCCTAACCCTAACCCTAACCCTAAGCTACCCTTGACTGATTCTGCCTCCAATAGATTTCCTAAGCACTAGTGTTTTAAGGAACAGGTTAAAAAGAGAATCCTAATGTGATTTCTTTATAATGGGTGTGTTCCTTATCTTCTCCTAGTGTCTAAACTCTTCTCCATGGCTGGACCACCAAATAATATTCCTTTACGTGCTAAGGGGTATCTACAGAGTGGAATAGGTTTAATAACTAACCTCACCCTATCGCGTACCCTAACCCTAACCCCTACCCTAACACTAACACGTACCCTAATCCTAACCCGTACCCTAAACCGAGCCCTAACCTTAACACTAAACCTAACCCTAACCCTAACCCATACCCTACGCCCTACCCGAACCCCTCACCGAACCCATACCCTAAGCCATACCCTAACCCTCACCCTAACCCTAACCCTAACCCTAAGCTACCCTTGACTGCTTCTGCCTCCAATAGATTTCCTAAGCACTAGTGTTTTAAGGAACAGGTGAAAAAGAGAATCCTAATGTGATTTCTTGATAATGGGTGTGTTCCTTATCTTCTCCTCGTGTCTAAACTCTTCTCCATGGTTGGACCCCCAAATAATATTCCTTTACGTGCTAAGGGGTTTCTAGAGAGTGTGATAGGTTTAATAACTACCCGCACCCTAATGCGTAACCTAACCCTAACCCCTACCCTAACCCTAACGCGTACCCTAATCCGAACCCATACCCTAAACCGAGCCCTAACCCTAACACTAGCCCTAACCCTATACCTAACCCATACCCTACGCCCTACCCGAACCCCTCCCCGAACCCGTACCCTAAGCCATACCCTAACCCTCACCCTAACCCTAACCCTAACCCTAAGCTACCCTTGACTGCTTCTGCCTCCAATAGATTTCCTAAGCACTAGTGTTTTAAGGAACAGGTTAAAAAGAGAATCCTAATGTGATTTCCTGATAATGTGTGTGTTCCTTATCTTCTCCTAGTGTCTAAAATCTTCTCCATGGCTGGACCCCCATTAATATTCCTTTACGTGCTAAGGGGTATCTAGAGAGTGGGATAGGTTTAATAACTACCCTCACCCTAACGCGTACACTAACCCTAACCCCTACCCTAACCCTAACGCGTACCCTAATCCTAACCCGTACCCTAAACCGAGCCCTAACCCTAACACTAACCCTAACCCTAACCCTAACCCATACCCTACGCCCTACCCGAACCCCTCCCCGAACCCGTACCCTAAGCCGTACCCTAAACCTCACCCTAACCCTAACCCTAACCCTAAGCTACCCTTGACTGCTTCTGCCTCCAATAGATTTCCTAAGCACTAGTGTTTTAAGGAACAGGTTAAAAAGAGAATCCTAATGTGATTTCTTGATAATGGGTGTGTTCCTTATCTTCTCCTCGTGTCTAAACTCTTCTCCATGGCTGGACCCCCAAATAATATTCCTTTACGTGCTAAGGGGTATCTAGAGAGTGGGATAGGTTTAATAACTACCCTCACCCTAACGCGTACCCTAACCCTAACCCCTACCCTAACCCTAACGCGTACCCTAATCCTAACCCGTACCCTAATCCGAGCCCTAAACCTAACGCTAGCCCTAACCCTAACCCTAACCCATACCCTACGCCCTACCCGAACCCCTCCCCGAACCCGTACCCTAAGCCATACCCTAGCCCTCACCCTAACCCTAACACTATCACTAAGCTACCCTTGACTGCTTCTGCCTCCAATAGATTTCCTAAGCACTAGTGTTTTAAGGAACAGGTTAAAAAGAGAATCCTAATGTGATTTCGTGATAATGGGTGTGTTCCTTATCTTCTCCTAGTGTCTAAACTCTTCTCCATGGCTGGACCCCCAAATAATATTCCTTTACGTGCTAAGGGGTATCTAGAGTGTGGGATAGGTTTAATAACTACCCTCACCCTAACGCGTACCCTAACCCTAACCCCTACCCTAACCCTAGCGCGTACCCTAATCCTAACCCGTACCCTAAACCGAGCCCTAACCCTAACACTAACTCTAACCCTAACCCTAACCCATACCCTACGCACTACCCGAACCCCTCCCTGAACCCGTACCCTAAACCGTACCCTAACCCTCACCCTAACCCTAACCCTAACCCTAAGCTACCCTTGACGGCTTCTGCCTCCAATAGATTTCCTAAGCACTAGTGTTTTAAGGAACAGGTTAAAAAGAGAATCCTAATGTGATTTCTTGATAATGGGTGTGTTCCTTATCTTCTCCTCGTGTCTAAACTCTTCTCCATGGCTGGACCCCCAAATAATATTCCTTTACGTGCTAAGGGGTATCTAGAGAGTGGGATAGGTTTAATAACTACCCTCACCCTAACGCGTTCCCTAACCCTAACCCCTACCCTAACCCTAACGCGTACCCTAATCCTAACCCGTACCCTAAACCGAGCCCTAACCCTAACACTAGCCCTAACCCTAACCCTAACCAATACCCTACGCCCTACCCGAACCCCTCCCCGAACCCGTACCCTAAGCCGTACCCTAACCCTCACCCTAACCCTAACCCTAACCCTAAGCTACCCTTGACTGCTTCTGCCTCCAATAGATTTCCTAAGCACTAGTGTTTTAAGGAACAGTTTAAAAAGAGAATCATATTGTGATTTCTTGATAATGGGTGTGTTCCTTATCTTCTCCTAGTGTCTAAACTCTTCTCCATGGCCGGACCCCCAAATAATATTCCTTTACGTGCTAAGGGGTATCTAGAGAGTGGGATAGATTTAATAACTACCCTCACCCTAACGCGTACCCTAACCCTAACCCCTACCCTAACCCTAACGCGTACCCTAATCCTAACCCGTACCCTAAACCGAGCCCTAACCCTAACCCTTGCCCTAACCCTAACCCTAACCCATACCCTATGCCCTACCCGAACCCCTCCCCGAACCCGTACCCTAAGCCGTACCCTAACCCTCACCCTAACCCTAACCCTAACCCTAAGCTACCCTTGACTGCTTCTGCCTCCAATAGATTTCCTAAGCACTAGTGTTTTAAGGAACAGGTTAAAAAGAGAATCCTAATGTGATTTCTTGATAATGGGTGTGTTCCTTATCTTCTCCTAGTGTCTAAACTCTTCTCCATGGCTGGACCACCAAATAATATTCCTTTACGTGCTAAGGGGTATCTACAGAGTGGAATAGGTTTAATAACTAACCTCACCCTATCGCGTACCCTAACCCTAACCCCTACCCTAACACTAACACGTACCCTAATCCTAACCCGTACCCTAAACCGAGCCCTAACCCTAACACTAAACCTAACCCTAACCGTAACCCATACCCTACGCCCTACCCGAACCCCTCACCGAACCCATACCCTAAGCCATACCCTAACCCTCACACTAACCCTAACCCTAACCCTAAGCTACCCTTGACTGCTTCTGCCTCCAATAGATTTCCTAAGCACTAGTGTTTTAAGGCACACGTGAAAAAGAGAATCCTAATGTGATTTCTTGATAATGGGTGTGTTCCTTATCTTCTCCTCGTGTCTAAACTCTTCTCCATGGTTGGACCCCAAATAATATTCCTTTACGTGCTAAGGGGTTTCTAGAGAGTGTGATAGGTTTAATAACTACCCGCACCCTAATGCGTAACCTAACCCTAACCCCTACCCTAACCCTAACGCGTACCCTAATCCGAACCCATACCCTAAACCGAGCCCTAACCCTAACACTAGCCCTAACCCTAACCCTAACCCATACCCTACGCTCTACACGAACCCCTCCCCGAACCCGTACCCTAAGCCATACCCTAACCCTCACCCTAACCCTAACCCTAACCCTAAGCTACCCTTGACTGCTTCTGCCTCCAATAGATTTCCTAAGCACTAGTGTTTTAAGGAACAGGTTAAAAAGACAATCCTAATGTGATTTCGTGATAATGGGTGTGTTCCTTATCTTCTCCTAGTGTCTAAACTCTTCTCCATGGCTGGACCCCCATTAATATTACTTTACGTGCTAAGGGGTATCTAGAGAGTGGGATAGGTTTAATAACTACCCTCACCCTAACGCGTACACTAACCCTAACCCCTACCCTAACCCTAACGCGTACCCTAATCCTAACCCGTACCCTAAACCGAGCCCTAACCCTAACACTAACCCTAACCCTAACCCTAACCCATACCCTACGCCCTACCCGAACCCCTCCCCGAACCCGTACCCTAAGCCGTACCCTAAACCTCACCCTAACCCTAACCCTAACCCTAAGCTACCCTTGACTGCTTCTGCCTCCAATAGATTTCCTAAGCACTAGTGTTTTAAGGAACAGGTTAAAAAGAGAATCCTAATGTGATTTCTTGATAATGGGTGTGTTCCTTATCTTCTCCTAGTGTCTAAACTCTTCTCCATGGCTGGACCCCCAAACAATATTCCTTTACGTGCTAAGGGGTATCTAGAGAGTGGGATAGGTTTAATAACTATCCTCACCCTAACGTGTTCCCTAACTCTAACCCCTAACCTAACCCTAGCGCGTACCCTAATCCTAACCCGTACCCTAAACCGAGCCCTAACCCTAACACTAACTCTAACCCTAACCCTAACCCATACCCTACGCCCTACCCGAACCCCTCCCTGAAACCGTACCCTAAACCGTACCCTAACCCTCACCCTAACCCTAACCCTAACCCTAAACTACCCTTGACGGCTTCTGCCTCCAATAGATTTCCTAAGCACTAGTGTTTTAAGGAACAGGTTAAAAAGAGAATCCTAATGTGATTTCTTGATAATGGGTGTGTTCCTTATCTTCTCCTCGTGTCTAAACTCTTCTCCATGGCTGGACCCCCAAATAATATTCCTTTACGTGCTAAGGGTTATCTAGAGAGTGGGATAGGTTTAATAACTACCCTCACCCTAACGCGTTCCCTAACCCTAACCCCTACCCTAACCCTAACGTGTACCCTAATCCTAACCCGTACCCTAAACCGAGCCCTAACCCTAACACTAGCCCTAACCCTAACCCTAACCAATACCCTACGCCCTACCCGAACCCCTCCCCGAACCCGTACCCTAAGCCGTACCCTAACCCTCACCCTAACCCTAACCCTAACCCTAAGCTACCCTTGACTGCTTCTGCCTCCAATAGATTTCCTAAGCACTAGTGTTTTAAGGAACAGGTTAAAAAGAGAATCCTAATGTGATTTCTTGATAATGGGTGTGTTCCTTATCTTCTCCTAGTGTCTAAACTCTTCTCCATGGCTGGACCACCAAATAATATTCCTTTACGTGCTAAGGGGTATCTACAGAGTGGAATAGGTTTAATAACTAACCTCACCCTATTGCGTACCCTAACCCTAACCCCTACCCTAACACTAACACGTACCCTAATCCTAACCCGTACCCTAAACCGAGCCCTAACCCTAACACTAAACCTAACCCTAACCCTAACCCATACCCTACGCCCTACCCGAACCCCTCCCCGAACCCATACCCTAAGCCATACCCTAACCCTCACACTAACCCTAACCCTAACCCTAAGCTACCCTTGACTGCTTCTGCCTCCAATAGATTTCCTAAGCACTAGTGTTTTTAGGAACAGGTGAAAAAGAGAATCCTAATGTGATTTCTTGATAATGGGTGTGTTCCTTATCTTCTCCTCGTGTCTAAACTCTTCTCCATGGTTGGACCCCAAATAATATTCCTTTACGTGCTAAGGGGTTTCTAGAGAGTGTGATAGGTTTAATAACTACCCGCACCCTAATGCGTAACCTAACCCTAACCCCTACCCTAACCCTAACGCGTACCCTAATCCGAACCCATACCCTAAACCGAGCCCTAACCCTAACACTAGCCCTAACCTTATACCTAACCCATACCCTACGCCCTACCCGAACCCCTCCCCGAACCCGTACCCTAAGCCGTACCCTAACCCTCACCCTAACCCTAACCCTAACCCTAAGCTACCCTTGACTGCTTCTGCCTCCAATAGATTTCCTAAGCACTAGTGTTTTAAGGAACAGGTTAAAAAGAGAATCCTAATGTGATTTCCTGATAATGGGTGTGTTCCTTATCTTCTCCTAGTGTCTAAACTCTTCTCCATGGCTGGACCCCCATTAATATTACTTTACGTGCTAAGGGGTATCTAGAGAGTGGGATAGGTTTAATAACTACCCTCACCCTAACGCGTACACTAACCCTAACCCCTACCCTAACCCTAACGCGTACCCTAATCCTAACCCGTACCCTAAACCGAGCCCTAAACCTAACGCTAGCCCTAACCCTAACCCTAACCCATACCCTACGCCCTACCTGAACCCCTCCCCGAACCCGTACCCTAAGCCATACCCTAGCCCTCACCCTAACCCTAACACTATCCCTAAGCTACCCTTGACTGCTTCTGCCTCCAACAGATTTCCTAAGCACTAGTGTTTTAAGGAACAGGTTAAAAAGAGAATCCTAATGTGATTTCGTGATAATGGGTGTGTTCCTTATCTTCTCCTAGTGTCTAAACTCTTCTCCATGGCTGGACCCCCAAATAATATTCCTTTACGTGCTAAGGAGTATCTAGAGAGTGGGATAGGTTTAATAACTACCCTCACCCTAACGCGTACCCTAACCCTAACCCCTACCCTAACCCTAGCGCGTACCCTAATCCTAACCCGTACCCTAAACCGAGCCCTAACCCTAACACTAACTCTAACCCTAACCCTAACCCATACCCTACGCCCTACCCGAACCCCTCCCTGAAACCGTACCCTAAACCGTACCCTAACCCTCACCCTAACCCTAACCCTAACCCTAAGCTACCCTTGACGGCTTCTGCCTCCAATAGATTTCCTAAGCACTAGTGTTTCAAGGAACAGTTTAAAAAGAGAATCATATTGTGATTTCTTGATAATGGGTGTGTTCCTTATCTTCTCCTAGTGTCTAAACTCTTCTCCATGGCTGGACCCCCAAATAATATTCCTTTACGTGCTAAGGGGTATCTAGAGAGTGGGATAGGTTTAATAACTACCCTCACCCTAAAGCGTACCCTAACCCTAACCACTACCCTAACACTAACACGTACCCTAATCCTAACCCGTACCCTAAACCGAGCCCTAACCCTAACACTAGCCCTAACCCTAACCCTAACCCATACCCTACGCTCTACACGAACCCCTCCCCGAACCCGTACCCTAAGCCGTACCCTAACCCTCACCCTAACCCTAACCCTAACCCTAAGCTACCCTTGACTGCTCCTGCCTCCAATAGATTTCCTAAGCACTAGTGTTTTAAGGAATAGGTTAAAAATAGAATCCTAATGTGATTTCGTGATAATGGGTGTGTTCCTTATCTTCTCCTCGTGTCTAAACTCTTCTCCATGGCTGGACCCCCAAATAATATTCCTTTACGTGCTAAGGGGTATCTAGAGAGTGTGATAGGTTTAATAACTACTCCCACCCTAACGCGTACCCTAACCCTACCACTACCCTAACCCTAACGCGTACCCTAATCCTAACCCGTACCCTAAACCGAGCCCTAAACCTAACACTAACCCTAACCCTAACCCTAACCCATACCCTACGCCCTACCCGAACCCCTCCCCGAACCCGTACCCTAAGCCATACCCTAACCCTCACCCTAACCCTAACCCTAACCCTAAGCTACCCTTGACTGCTTCTGCCTCCAATAGATTTCCTAAGCACTAGTGTTTTAAGGGACAGGTTAAAAAGAGAATCATAATGTGATTTCGTGATAATGGGTGTGTTCCTTATCTTCTCCTAGTGTCTAAACTCTTCTCCATGGTGGACCCCCAATAATATTCCTGTACGTGTTAAGGGGTATCTAGAGAGTGGGATAGGTTTAATAACTACCCTCACCCTAACGCGTACCCTAACCCTAACCCCTACCCTAACCCTAGCGCGTACCCTAATCCTAACCCGTACCCTAAACCGAGCCCTAACCCTAACACTAGCCCTAACCCTAACCCTAACCAATACCCTACGACCTACCCGAACCCCTCCCCGAACCCGTACCCTAAGCCGTACCCCAACCCTCACCCTAACCCTAACCCTAACCCTAAGCTACCCTTGACTGCTTCTGCCTCCAATAGATTTCCTAAGCACTAGTGTTTTAAGGAACAGTTTAAAAAGAGAATCATATTGTGATTTCTTGATAATGGGTGTGTTCCTTATCTTCTCCTAGTGTCTAAACTCTTCTCCATGGCTGGACCCCCAAATAATATTCCTTTACGTGCTAAGGGGTATCTAGAGAGTGGGATAGGTTTAATAACTACCCTCACCCTAAAGCGTACCCTAACCCTAACCACTACCCAAACACTAACGCGTACCCTAATCCTAACCCGTACCCTAAACCGAGCCCTAACCCTAACACTAGCCCTAACCCTAACCCTAACCCATACCCTACGCTCTACACGAACCCCTCCCCGAACCCGTACCCTAAGCCGTACCCTAACCCTCACCCTAACCCTAACCCTAACCCTAAGCTACCCTTGACTGCTTCTGCCTCCAATAGATTTCCTAAGCACTAGTGTTTTAAGGAATAGGATAAAAAGAGAATCCTAATGTGATTTCGTGATAATGGGTGTGTTCCTTATCTTCTCCTCGTGTCTAAACTCTTCTCCATGGCTGGACCCCCAAATAATATTCCTTTACGTGCTAAGGGGTATCTAGAGAGTGTGATAGGTTTAATAACTACTCCCACCCTAACGCGTACCCTAACCCTACCCCTCCCCTAACCCTAACGCGTACCCTAATCCTAACCCGTACCCTAAACCGAGCCCTAAACCTAACACTAACCCTAACCCTAACCCTAACCCATACCCTACGCCCTACCCGAACCCCTCCCCGAACCCGTACCCTAAGCCATACCCTAACCCTTACCCTAACCCTAACCCTAACCCTAAGCTACCCTTGACTGCTTCTGCCTCCAATAGATTTCCTAAGCACTAGTGTTTTAAGGAACAGGTTAAAAAGAGAATCATAATGTGATTTCGTGATAATGGGTGTGTTCCTTATCTTCTCCTAGTGTCTAAACTCTTCTCCATGGTGGACCCCCAATAATATTCCTGTACGTGCTAAGGGGTATCTAGAGAGTGGGATAGGTTTAATAACTACCCTCACCCTAACGCGTACCCTAACCCTAACCCCTACCCTAACCCTAGCGCGTACCCTAATCCTAACCCGTACCCTAAACCGAGCCCTAACCCTAACACTAGCCCTAACCCTAACCCTAAACCATACCCTACGCCCTACACGAACCCCTCCCCGAACCCGTACCCTAAGCCGTACCCTAACCCTCACCCTAACCCTAACCCTAACCCTAAGCTACCCTTGACGGCTTCTGCCTCCAATAGATTTCCTAAGCACTAGTGTTTTAAGGAACAGGTTAAAAAGAGAATCATAATGTGATTTCGTGATAATGGGTGTGTTCCTTATCTTCTCCTAGTGTCTAAACTCTTCTCCATGGCTGGACCCCCAATAATATTCCTGTACGTGCTAAGGGGTATCTAGAGAGTGGGATAGGTTTAATAACTACCCTCACCCTAACGCGTACACTAACCCTAACCCCTACCCTAACCCTAACGCGTACCCTAATCCTAACCCGTACCCTAAACCGAGCCCTAACCCTAACACTAACCCTAACCCTAACCCTAACCCATACCCTACGCCCTACCCGAACCCCTCCCCGAACCCGTACCCTAAGCCGTACCCTAACCCTCACCCTAACCCTAACACTAACCCTAAGCTACCCTTGACTGCTTCTGCCTCCAATAGATTTCCTAAGCACTAGTGTTTTAAGGAACAGGTTAAAAAGAGAATCCTAATATGATTTCGTGATAATGGGTGTGTTCCTTATCTTCTCCTAGTGTCTAAACTCTTCTCCATGGCTGGACCACCAAATAATATTCCTTTACGTGCTAAGCGGTATCTACAGAGTGGAATAGGTTTAATAACTAACCTCACCCTATCGCGTACCCTAACCCTAACCCCTACCCTAACACTAACACGTACCCTAATCCTAACCCGTACCCTAAACCGAGCCCTAACCCTAACACTAAACCTAACCCTAACCCTAACCCATACCCTAAGCCCTACCCGAACCCCTCCCCGAACCCATACCCTAAGCCATACCCTAACCCTCACACTAACCCTAACCCTAACCCTAAGCTACCCTTGACTGCTTCTGCCTCCAATAGATTTCCTAAGCACTAGTGTTTTAAGGAACAGGTGAAAAAGAGAATCCTAATGTGATTTCTTGATAATGGGTGTGTTCCTTATCTTCTCCTCGTGTCTAAACTCTTCTCCATGGTTGGACCCCAAATAATATTCCTTTACGTGCTAAGGGGTTTCTAGAGAGTGTGATAGGTTTAATAACTACCCGCACCCTAATGCGTAACCTAACCCTAACCCCTACCCTAACCCTAACGCGTACCCTAATCCGAACCCATACCCTAAACCGAGCCCTAACCCTAACACTAGCCCTAACCCTATACCTAACCCATACCCTACGCCCTACCCGAACCCCTCCCCGAACCCGTACCCTAAGCCATACCCTAACCCTCACCCTAACCCTAACCCAAACCCTAAGCTACCCTTGACTGCTTCTGCCTCCAATAGATTTCCTAAGCACTAGTGTTTTAAGGAACAGGTTAAAAAGAGAATCCTAATGTGATTTCCTGATAATGGGTGTGTTCCTTATCTTCTCCTAGTGTCTAAACTCTTCTCCATGGCTGGACCCCCATTAATATTACTTTACGTGCTAAGGGGTATCTAGAGAGTGGGATAGGTTTAATAACTACCCTCACCCTAAGGCGTACCCTAACCCTAACCCCTACCCTAACCCTAACGCGTACCCTAATCCTAACCCGTACCCTAAACCGAGCCCTAAACCTAACGCTAGCCCTAACCCTAACCCTAACCCATACCCTACGCCCTACCCGAACCCCTCCCCGAACCCGTACCCTAAGCCATACCCTAGCCCTCACCCTAACCCTAACACTAACCCTAAGCTACCCTTGACTGCTTCTGCCTCCAATAGATTTCCTAAGCACTAGTGTTTTAAGGAACAGGTTAAAAAGAGAATCCTAATGTGATTTCGTGATAATGGGTGTGTTCCTTATCTTCTCCTAGTGTCTAAACTCTTCTCCATGGCTGGACCCCCAAATAATATTCCTTTACGTGCTAAGGGGTATCTAGAGAGTGGGATAGGTTTAATAACTACCCTCACCCTAAAGCGTACCCTAACCCTAACCACTACCCTAACACTAACGCGTACCCTAATCCTAACCCGTAACCTAAACCGAGCCCTAACCCAAACACTAGCCCTAACCCTAACCCTAACCCATACCCTACGCTCTACACGAACCCCTCCCCGAACCCGTACCCTAAGCCGTACCCTAACTCTCACCCTAACCCTAACCCTAACCCTAAGCTACCCTTGACTGCTTCTGCCTCCAATAGATTTCCTAAGCACTAGTGTTTTAAGGAATAGGTTAAAAAGAGAATCCTAATGTGATTTCGTGATAATGGGTGTGTTCCTTATCTTCTCCTCGTGTCTAAACTCTTCTCCATGGCTGGACCCCCAAATAATATTCCTTTACGTGCTAAGGGGTATCTAGAGAGTGTGATAGGTTTAATAACTACTCCCACCCTAACGCGTACCCTAACCCTACCCCTACCCTAACCCTAACGCGTACCCTAATCCTAACCCGAACCCTAAACCGAGCCCTAAACCTAACACTGACCCTAACCCTAACCCTAACCCATACCCTACGCCCTACCCGAACCCCTCCCCGAACCCGTACCCTAAGCCATACCCTAACCCTCACCCTAATCCTAACCCTAACCCTAAGCTACCCTTGACTGCTTCTGCCTCCAATAGATTTCCTAAGCACTAGTGTTTTAAGGAACAGGTTAAAAAGAGAATCATAATGTGATTTCGTGATAATGGGTGTGTTCCTTATCTTCTCCTAGTGTCTAAACTCTTCTCCATGGCTGGACCCCCAATAATATTCCTGTACGTGCTAAGGGGTATCTAGAGAGTGGGATAGGTTTAATAACTACCCTCACCCTAACGCGTACCCTAACCCTAACCCCTACCCTAACCCTAGCGCGTACCCTAATCCTAACCCGTACCCTAAACCGAGCCCTAACCCTAACACTAGCCCTAACCCTAACCCTAACCCATACCCTACGCCCTACCCGAACCCCTCCCCGAACCCGTACCCTAAGCCGTACCCTAACCCTCACCATAACCCTAACCCTAACCCTAAGGTACCCTTGACGGGTCCTGCCTCCAATAGATTTCGTAAGCACTAGTGTTTTAAGGAACAGGTTAAAAAGAGAATCCTAATGTGATTTCGTGATAATGGGTGTGTTCCTTATCTTCTCCTAGTGTCTAAACTCTTCTCCATGGCTGGACCCCCAATAATATTCCTGTACGTGCTAAGGGGTATATAGAGAGTGGGATAGGTTTAATAACTACCCTCACCCTAACGCGTACACTAACCCTAACCCCTACCCTAACCCTAACGCGTACCCTAATCCTAACCCGTACCCTAAACCGAGCCCTAACCCTAACACTAACCCTAACCCTAACCCTAACCCATACCCTACGCCCTACCCGAACCCCTCCCCGAACCCGTACCCTAAGCCGTACCCTAACCCTCACCCTAACCCTAACTCTAACCCTAAGCTACCCTTGACGGCTTCTGCCTCCAATAGATTTCCTAAGCACTAGTGTTTTAAGGAACAGGTTAAAAAGAGAATCCTAATGTGATTTCTTGATAATGGGTGTGTTCCTTATCTTCTCCTCGTGTCTAAACTCTTCTCCATGGCTGGACCCCCAAATAATATTCCTTTACGTGCTAAGGGGTATCTAGAGAGTAGGATAGGTTTAATAACTACCCTCACCCTAACGCGTACCCTAACCCTAACCCCTACCCTAACCCTAACGCGTACCCTAATCCTAACCCGTACCCTAAACCGAGCCCTAAACCTAACACTAGCCCTAACCCTAACACTAACCCATACCCTACGCCCTACCCGAACCCCTCCCCGAACCCGTACCCTAAGCCATACCCTAGCCCTCACCCTAACCCTAACACTAACCCTAAGCTACCCTTGACTGCTTCTGCCTCCAATAGATTTCCTAAGCACTAGTGTTTTAAGGAACAGGTTAAAAAGAGAATCCTAATATGATTTCGTGATAATGGGTGTGTTCCTTATCTTCTCCTAGTGTCTAAACTCTTCTCCATGGTGGACCCCCAATAATATTCCTGTACGTGCTAAGGGGTATCTAGAGAGTGGGATAGGTTTAATAACTACCCTCACCCTAACGCGTACCCTAACCCTAACCCCTACCCTAACCCTAGCGCGTACCCTAATCCTAACCCGTACCCTAAACCGAGCCCTAACCCTAACACTAGCCCTAACCCTAACCCTAACCAATACCCTACGACCTACCCGAACCCCTCCCCGAACCCGTACCCTAAGCCGTACCCCAACCCTCACCCTAACCCTAACCCTAACCCTAAGCTACCCTTGACTGCTTCTGCCTCCAATAGATTTCCTAAGCACTAGTGTTTTAAGGAACAGTTTAAAAAGAGAATCATATTGTGATTTCTTGATAATGGGTGTGTTCCTTATCTTCTCCTAGTGTCTAAACTCTTCTCCATGGCTGGACCCCCAAATAATATTCCTTTACGTGCTAAGGGGTATCTAGAGAGTGGGATAGGTTTAATAACTACCCTCACCCTAA
Source organism: Balaenoptera acutorostrata (assembly GCF_949987535.1). Classification (NCBI taxonomy): domain Eukaryota; kingdom Metazoa; phylum Chordata; class Mammalia; order Artiodactyla; family Balaenopteridae; genus Balaenoptera; species Balaenoptera acutorostrata. The sequence continues at coordinate 44,351 of NW_026646155.1, forward strand.
AGCGTACCCTAACCCTAACCACTACCCTAACACTAACGCGTACCCTAATCCTAACCCGTACCCTAAACCGAGCCCTAACCCTAACACTAGCCCTAACCCTAACCCTAACCCATACCCTACGCTCTACACGAACCCCTCCCCGAACCCGTACCCTAAGCCGTACCCTAACCCTCACCCTAACCCTAACCCTAACCCTAAGCTACCCTTGACTGCTTCTGCCTCCAATAGATTTCCTAAGCACTAGTGTTTTAAGGAATAGGTTAAAAAGAGAATCCTAATGTGATTTCGTGATAATGGGTGTGTTCCTTATCTTCTCCTCGTGTCTAAACTCTTCTCCATGGCTGTACCCCCAAATAATATTCCTTTACGTGCTAAGGGGTATCTAGAGAGTGTGATAGGTTTAATAACTACTCCCACCCTAACGCGTACCCTAACCCTACCCCTACCCTAACCCTAACGCGTACCCTAATCCTAACCCGTACCCTAAACCGAGCCCTAAACCTAACACTAACCCTAACCCTAACCCTAACCCATACCCTACGCCCTACCCGAACCCATCCCCGAACCCGTACCCTAAGCCATACCCTAACCCTTACCCTAACCCTAACCCTAACCCTAAGCTACCCTTGACTGCTTCTGCCTCCAATAGATTTCCTAAGCACTATTGTTTTAAGGAACAGGTTAAAAAGAGAATCATAATGTGATTTCGTGATAATGGGTGTGTTCCTTATCTTCTCCTAGTGTCTAAACTCTTCTCCATGGTGGACCCCCAATAATATTCCTGTACGTGCTAAGGGGTATCTAGAGAGTGGGATAGGTTTAATAACTACCCTCACCCTAACGCGTACCCTAACCCTAACCCCTACCCTAACCCTAGCGCGTACCCTAATCCTAACCCGTACCCTAAACCGAGCCCTAACCCTAACACTAGCCCTAACCCTAACCCTAAACCATACCCTACGCCCTACACGAACCCCTCCCCGAACCCGTACCCTAAGCCGTACCCTAACCCTCACCCTAACCCTAACCGTAACCCTAAGCTACCCTTGACGGCTTCTGCCTCCAATAGATTTCCTAAGCACTAGTGTTTTAAGGAACAGGTTAAAAAGAGAATCCTAATGTGATTTCGTGATAATGGGTGTGTTCCTTATCTTCTCCTAGTGTCTAAACACTTCTCCATGGCTGGACCCCCAATAATATTCCTGTACGTGCTAAGGGGTATCTAGAGAGTGGGATAGGTTTAATAACTACCCTCACCCTAACGCGTACACTAACCCTAACCCCTACCCTAACCCTAACGCGTACCCTAATCCTAACCCGTACCCTAAACCGAGCCCTAACCCTAACACTAACCCTAACCCTAACCCTAACCCATAACCTACGCCCTACCCGAACCCCTCCCCGAACCCGTACCCTAAGCCGTACCCTAACCCTCACCCTAACCCTAACACTAACCCTAAGCTACCCTTGACGGCTTCTGCCTCCAATAGATTTCCTAAGCACTAGTGTTTTAAGGAACAGGTTAAAAAGAGAATCCTAATGTGATTTCTTGATAATGGGTGTGTTCCTTATCTTCTCCTCGTGTCTAAACTCTTCTCCATGGCTGGACCCCCAAATAATATTCCTTTACGTGCTAAGGGGTATCTAGAGAGTAGGATAGGTTTAATAACTACCCTCACCCTAACGCGTACCCTAACCCTAACCCCTACCCTAACCCTAACGCGTACCCTAATCCTAACCCGTACCCTAAACCGAGCCCTAAACCTAACACTAGCCCTAACCCTAACCCTAACCCATACCCTACGCCCTACCCGAACCCCTCCCCTAACCCGTACCCTAAGCCATACCCTAGCCCTCACCCTAACCCTAACACTAACCCTAAGCTACCCTTGACTGCTTCTGCCTCCAATAGATTTCCTAAGCACTAGTGTTTTAAGGAACAGGTTAAAAAGAGAATCCTAATATGATTTCGTGATAATGGGTGTGTTCCTTATCTTCTCCTAGTGTCTAAACTCTTCTCCATGGCTGGACCCCCAAACAATATTCCTTTACGTGCTAAGGGGTATCTAGAGAGTGGGATAGGTTTAATAACTATCCTCACCCTAACGCGTTCCCTAACTCTAACCCCTAACCTAACCCTAGCGCGTACCCTAATCCTAACCCGTACCCTAAACCGAGCCCTAACCCTAACACTAACTCTAACCCTAACCCTAACCCATACCCTACGCCCTACCCGAACCCCTCCCTGAAACCGTACCCTAAACCGTACCCTAACCCTCACCCTAACCCTAACCCTAACCCTAAACTACCCTTGACGGCTTCTGCCTCCAATAGATTTCCTAAGCACTAGTGTTTTAAGGAACAGGTTAAAAAGAGAATCCTAATGTGATTTCTTGATAATGGGTGTGTTCCTTATCTTCTCCTCGTGTCTAAACTCTTCTCCATGGCTGGACCCCCAAATAATATTCCTTTACGTGCTAAGGGTTATCTAGAGAGTGGGATAGGTTTAATAACTACCCTCACCCTAACGCGTTCCCTAACCCTAACCCCTACCCTAACCCTAACGCGTACCCTAATCCTAACCCGTACCCTAAACCGAGCCCTAACCCTAACACTAGCCCTAACCCTAACCCTAACCAATACCCTACGCCCTACCCGAACCCCTCCCCGAACCCGTACCCTAAGCCGTACCCTAACCCTCACCCTAACCCTAACCCTAACCCTAAGCTACCCTTGACTGCTTCTGCCTCCAATAGATTTCCTAAGCACTAGTGTTTTAAGGAACAGGTTAAAAAGAGAATCCTAATGTGATTTCTTGATAATGGGTGTGTTCCTTATCTTCTCCTAGTGTCTAAACTCTTCTCCATGGCTGGACCACCAAATAATATTCCTTTACGTGCTAAGCGGTATCTACAGAGTGGAATAGGTTTAATAACTAACCTCACCCTATCGCGTATCCTAACCCTAACCCCTACCCTAACACTAACACGTACCCTAATCCTAACCCGTACCCTAAACCGAGCCCTAACCCTAACACTAAACCTAACCCTAACCCTAACCCATACCCTACGCCCTACCCGAACCCCTCCCCGAACCCGTACCCTAAGCCGTACCCTAACCCTCACCCTAACCCTAACCCTAACCCTAAGCTACCCTTGACTGCTTCTGCCTCCAATAGATTTCCTAAGCACTAGTGTTTTAAGGAACAGGTTAAAAAGAGAATCATAATGTGATTTCGTGATAATGGGTGTGTTCCTTATCTTCTCCTAGTGTCTAAACTCTTCTCCATGGCTGGACCCCCAATAATATTCCTGTACGTGCTAAGGGGTATCTAGAGAGTGGGATAGGTTTAATAACTACCCTCACCCTAACGCGTACCCTAACCCTAACCCCTACCCTAACCCTAGCGCGTACCCTAATCCTAACCCGTACCCTAAACCGAGCCCTAACCCTAACACTAGCCCTAACCCTAACCCTAACCCATACCCTACGCCCTACCCGAACCCCTCCCCGAACCCGTACCCTAAGCCGTACCCTAACCCTCACCATAACCCTAACCCTAACCCTAAGGTACCCTTGACGGTTCCTGCCTCCAATAGATTTCGTAAGCACTAGTGTTTTAAGGAACAGGTTAAAAAGAGAATCCTAATGTGATTTCCTGATAATGGGTGTGTTCCTTATCTTCTCCTAGTGTCTAAACTCTTCTCCATGGCTGGACCCCCAATAATATTCCTGTACGTGCTAAGGGGTATATAGAGAGTGGGATAGGTTTAATAACTACCCTCACCCTAACGCGTACACTAACCCTAACCCCTACCCTAACCCTAACGCGTACCGTAATCCTAACCCGTACCCTAAACCGAGCCCTAACCCTAACACTAACCCTAACCCTAACCCTAACCCATACCCTACGCCCTACCCGAACCCCTCCCCGAACCCGTACCCTAAGCCGTACCCTAACCCTCACCCTAACCCTAACCCTAACCCTAAGCTACCCTTGACGGCTTCTGCCTCCAATAGATTTCCTAAGCACTAGTGTTTTAAGGAACAGGTTAAAAACAGAATCCTAATGTGATTTCTTGATAATGGGTGTGTTCCTTATCTTCTCCTCGTGTCTAAACTCTTCTCCATGGCTGGACCACCAAATAATATTCCTTTACGTGCTAAGGGGTATCTAGAGAGTAGGATAGGTTTAATAACTACCCTCACCCTAACGCGTACCCTAACCCTAACCCCTACCCTAACCCTAACGCGTACCCTAATCCTAACCCGTACCCTAAACCGAGCCCTAAACCTAACACTAGCCCTAACCCTAACCCTAACCCATACCCTACGCCCTACCCGAACCCCTCCCCGAACCCGTACCCTAAGCCATACCCTAGCCCTCACCCTAACCCTAACACTAACCCTAAGCTACCCTTGACTGCTTCTGCCTCCAATAGATTTCCTAAGCACTAGTGTTTTAAGGAACAGGTTAAAAAGAGAATCCTAATATGATTTCGTGATAATGGGTGTGTTCCTTATCTTCTCCTAGTGTCTAAACTCTTCTCCATGGCTGGACCCCCAAACAATATTCCTTTACGTGCTAAGGGGTATCTAGAGAGTGGGATAGGTTTAATAACTACCCTCACCCTAACGCGTACCCTAACCCTAACCCCTACCCTAACCCTAACGCGTACCCTAATCCTAACCCGTACCCTAAACCGAGCCCTAAACCTAAAGCTAGCCCTAACCCTAACCCTAACCCATACCCTACGCCCTACCCGAACCCCTCCCCGAACCTGTACCCTAAGCCGTACCCTAACCCTCACCCTAACTCTAACCCTAACACTAAGCTACCCTTGACTGCTTCTGCCTCCAATAGATTTCCTAAGCACTAGTGTTTTAAGGAACAGGTTAAAAAGAGAATCCTAATGTGATTTCTTGATAATGGGTGTGCTCCTTATCTTCTCCTAGTGTCTAAACTCTTCTCCATGGCTGGACCCCCAAATAATATTCCTTTACGTGCTAAGGGGTATCTAGAGAGTAGGATAGGTTTAATAACTAACCTCACCCTAAAGCGTAACCTAACCCTAACCGCTACCCTAACACTAACGCGTACCCTAATCCTAACCCGTACCCTAAACCGAGGCCGAACCCTAACACTAACCCTAACCCTAACCCATACCCTACGCCCTACACGAACCCCTCCCCGAAACCCGTACCCTAAGCCATACCCTAACCCTCACCCTAACCCTAACCCTAACCCTAAGCTACCGTTGACTGCTTCTGCCTCCAATAGATTTCCTAAGCACTAGTGTTTTAAGGAACAGGTTAAAAGGAGGATCCTAATGTGATTTCGTGATAATGGGTGTGTTCCTTATCTTCTCCTAGTGTCTAAACACTTCTCCATGGCTGGACCCCCAAATAATATTCCTTTACGTGCTAGGGGATATCTAGAGAGTGGGATAGGTTTAATAACTACCCTCACCCTAACGCGTACCCTAACCCTAACCCCTACCCTAACCCTAACGCGTACCCTAATCCTAACCCGTACCCTAAACCGAGCCCTAACCGTAACACTAACCCTAACCCTAACCCTAACCCATACCCTACGCCCTACACGAACCCCTCCCCGAACCCGTACCCTAAGCCGTACCCTAACCCTCACCCTAACCCTAACCCTAACCCTAAGCTACCCTTGACTGCTTCTGCCTCCAATAGATTTCCTAAGCACTAGTGTTTTAAGGAACAGGTTAAAAAGAGAATCCTAATGTGATTTAGTGATACTGGGTGTGTTCCTTATCTTCTCCTCGTGTCTAAACTCTTCTCCATGGCTGGACCCCCAAATAATATTCCTTTACGTGCTAAGGGGTATCTAGAGAGTGGGATAGGTTTAATAACTACCCTAACCCTAACGCGTACCCTAACCCTAACCCCTACCCTAACACTAACGCGTACCCTAATCCTAACCCGTACCCTAAACCGAGCCCTAACCCTAACACTAACCCTAACCCTAACCCTAGCCCATACCCTACGCCGTACCCGAACCCCTCCCCGAACCCGTACCCTAAGCCGTACCATAACCCTAACCCTAACCCTAACCCTAACCCTAAGCTACCCGTGACTGCTTCTGCCTCCAATAGATTTCCTAAGCACTAGTGTTTTAAGGAACAGGTTAAAAAGAGAGTCCTAATGTGATTTCTTGAGAATGGGTGTGTTCCTTATCTTATCCTAGTGTCTAAATTCTTCTCCATGGCTGGACCCCCAAATAATATTCCTTTACGTGCTAAGGGGTATCTAGAGATTGGGATAGGTTTAATAACTACCCTAACCCTAATGCGTACCCTAACCCTAACCCCTACCCTAACCCTAACGCGTACCCTAATCCTAACCCGTACCCTAAACTGAGACCTAACCCTAACACTAACCCTAACCCTAACCCTAGCCCATACCCTACGCCGTACCCGAACCCCTCCCCGAACCCGTATCCTAAGCCGCACCCTAACCCTAACCCTAACCCTAACCCTAACCCTAAGCTACCCTTGACTGCTTCTGCCTCCAATAGATTTCCTAAGCACTAGTGTTTTAAGGAACAGGTTAAAAAGAGAATCCTAATGTGATTTCTTGAGAATGGGTGTGTTCCTTATCTTATCCTAGTGTCTAAACTCTTCTCCATGGCTGGACCCCCAAATAATATTCCTTTACGTGCTAAGGGGTATCTAGAGAGTGGGATAGGTTTAATAACTAACCTAGCCCTAACGCGTACCCTAACCCTAACCACTACCCTAACCCTAACACGTACCCTAAACCTAACCCGTACCCTAAACCGAGCCCTAACCCTAACACTAACCCTAACCCTAACACTAGCCCATACCCTACGCCGTACCCGAACCCCTCCCCGAACCCGTATCCTAAGCCGTACCCTAACCCTAACCCTAAACCTAACCCTAACCCTAAGCTACCCTTGACTGCTTCTGCCTCCAATAGATTTCCTAAGCACTAGTGTTTTATGGAACAGGTTAAAAAGAGAATCCTAATGTGATTTCTTGAGAATGGGTGTGTTCCTTATCTTATCCTAGTGTCTAAACTCTTCTCCATGGCTGGACCCCCAAATAATATTCCTTTACGTGCTAAGGGGTATCTAGAGAGTGGGATAGGTTTAATAACTAACCTAGCCCTAACGCGTACCCTAACCCTAACCCCTACGCTAACCCTAACGCGTACCCTAAACCTAACCCGTACCCTAAACCGAGCCCTAACCCTAACACTAACCCTAACCCTAACCCTAGCCCATACCCTACGCCGTACCCGAACCCCTCCCCGAACCCGTACCCTAAGCCGTACCCTAACCCTAACCCTAACCCTAACCCTAACCCTAAGCTACCCTTGACTGCTTCTGCCTCCAATAGATTTCCTAAGCACTAGTGTTTTAAGGAACAGGTTAAAAAGAGAATCCTAATGTGATTTCTTGAGAATGGGTGTGTTCCTTATCTTATGCTAGTGTCTAAACTCTTCTCCATGGCTGGACCCCCAAATAATATTCCTTTACGTGCTAAGGGGTATCTAGAGAGTGGGATAGGTTTAATAACTACCCTAACCCTAACGCGTACCCTAATCCTAACCCCTACCCTAACCCTAACGCGTACCCTAATCCTAACCCGTACCCTAAACCGAGCCCTAACCCTAACACTAACCCTAGCCCTAACCCTAGCCCATACCCTACGCCGTACCCTAAGCCGTACCCTAACCCTAACCCTAACCCTAACCCTAACCCTAAGCTACCCGTGACTGCTTCTGCCTCCAATAGATTTCCTAAGCACTAGTGTTTTAAGGAACAGGTTAAAAAGAGAGTCCTAATGTGATTTCTTGAGAATGGGTGTGTTCCTTAACTTATCCTAGTGTCTAAATTCTTCTCCATGGCTGGACCCCCAAAAAATATTCCTTTACGTGCTAAGGGGTATCTAGAGATTGGGATAGGTTTAATAACTACCCTAACCCTAATGCGTACCCTAACCCTAACCCCTACCCTAACCCTAACGCGTACCCTAATCCTAACCCGTACCCTAAACTGAGCCCTAACCCTAACACTAACCCTAACCCTAACCCTAGCCCATACCCTACGCCGTACCCGAACCCCTCCCCGAACCCGTATCCTAAGCCGTACCCTAACCCTAACCCTAACCCTAACCCTAACCCTAAGCTACCCTTGACTGCTTCTGCCTCCAATAGATTTCCTAAGCACTAGTGTTTTAAGGAACAGGTTAAAAAGAGAATCCTAATGTGATTTCTTGAGAATGGGTGTGTTCCTTATCTTATCCTAGTGTCTAAACTCTTCTCCATGGCTGGACCCCCAAATAATATTCCTTTACGTGCTAAGGGGTATCTAGAGAGTGGGATAGGTTTAATAAGTAACCTCACCCTATCGCATACCCTAACCCTAACCCCTACCCTAACCCTAACGCGTACCCTAATCCTAACCCGTACCCTAAACCGAGCCCTAACCCTAACACTAACCCTAACCCTAACCCTAACCCATACACTACGCCCTACCCGAACCCCTCCCCGAACCCGTACCCTAAGCCATACCCTAACCCTAACCCTAACCCTAAGCTACCCTTGACTGCTTCTGCCTCCAATAGATTTCCTAAGCACTAGTGTTTTAAGGAACAGGTTAAAAAGAGAATCCTAATGTGATTTCTTGATAATGGGTGTGTTCCTTATCTTCTCCTCGTGTCTAAACTCTTCTCCATGGCTGGACCCCCAAATAATATTCCTTTACGTGCTAAGGGGTATCTAGAGAGTGGGATAGGTTTAATAACTAACCTCACACTATCGCGTACCCTAACCCTAACCCCTACCCTAACACTAACGCGTACCCTAATCCTAACCCTTACCCTAAACCGAGCCCTAACCCTAACCCTAACCCTAACGCGTACCCTAACCCTAACCCCTACCCTAACCCAAATGCGTACCCTAATCCTAACCCGTAACCTAAACCGAGCCCTAACCCTAACACTAGCGCTAACCCTAACCCTAACCCATACCCTACGCCCTACCCGAACCCCTCCCCGAACCCGTACCCTAAGCCGTACCCTAACCCTCACCCTAAACCTAGCCCTAACCCTAAGTTACCCTTGACTGCTTCTGCCTCCAATAGATTTCCTAAGCACTAGTGTTTTAAGGAACAGGTTAAAAAGAGAATCCTAATGTGATTTCTTGATAATGGGTGTGTTCCTTATCTTCTGCTAGTGTCTAAGCTCTTCTCCATGGCTGGACCCCCAAATAATATTCCTTTACGTGCTAAGGGGTATCTAGAGAGTGGGATAGGTTTAATAACTACCCTCACCCTAGTGCGTACCATAACCCTAACCCCTACCCTAACACTAACGCGTACCCTAATCCTAACCCTTACCCTAAACCGAGCCCGAACCCTAACCCTAACCCTAACCCTAACCCTAACCCTAACCCTAACCCTAACACTAAGCTACCCTTGACTGCTTCTGCCTCCAATTGATTTCCTAAGCACTAGTGTTTTAAGGAACAGGTTAAAAAGAGAATCCTAATGTGATTTCGTGATAATGGGTGTGTTCCTTATATTTTCCTAGTGTCTAAACACTTCTCCATGGCTGGACCCCCAAATAATATTCCTTTACGTGCTAGGGGGTATCTAGAGAGTGGGATAGGTTTAATAACTACCCTCACCCTAATGCGTACCCTAACCCTAACACCTACCCTAATCCTAACCCGTACCCTAAACCGAGCCCTAACCCTAACACTTACCCTAACCCTAACCCTAACCCATACCCTACGCCCTACCCGAACCCCTCCCCGAACCCGTACCCTAAGCCGTACCCTAACCCTAAACCTAACCCTAAGCTACCCTTGACTGCTTCTGCCTCCAATAGATTTCCTAAGCACTAGTGTTTTAAGGAACAGGTTAAAAAGAGAATCCTAATGTGATTTCTTGATAATGGGTGTGTTCCTTATCTTCTCCTCGTGTCTAAACTCTTCTCCATGGCTGGACCCCCAAATAATATTCCTTTACGTGCTAAGGGGTATCTAGAGAGTGGGATAGGTTTAATAACTAACCTCACACTATCGCGTACCCTAACCCTAACCCCTACCCTAACACTAACGCGTACCCTAATCCTAACCCGTACCCTAAACCGAGCCCCAACCCTAACACTAACCCTAACGCTAACCCTAACCCATACACTACGCCCTACCCGAACCCCTCCCCGAACCCGTACCCTAAGCAATACCCTAACCCTAAACCTAACCCTAACGCGTACCCTAACCCTAACCCCTACCCTAACCCTAACGCGTACCCTAATCCTAACCCGTACCCTAAACCGAGGCCTAACCGTAACACTATCCCTAACCCTAACCCTAGACCATACCATACGCCGTACCCGAACCCCCTCCCCGAACCCGTACCCTAAGCCGTACCCTAACCCTAACCCTAACCCTAACCCTAACCCTAAGCTACCCTTGACTGCTTCTGCCTCCAATAGATTTCTTAAGCACTAGTGTTTTAAGGAACAGGTTAAAAAGAGAATCCTAAGGTGATTTCTTGAGAATGGGTGTGTTCCTTATCTTATCCTAGTGTCTAAACTCTTCTCCATGGCTGGACCCCCAAATAATATTCCTTTACGTGCTAAGGGGTATCTAGAGAGTGGGATAGGTTTAATAACTACCCTCACCCTAACGCGTACCCTAACCCTAACCCCTACCCTAACCCTAACGCGTACCCTAATCCTAACCCGTACCCTAAAACCGAGCCCTAACCCTAACACTAACCCTAACCCTAACCCTAGCCCATACCCTACGCCGTACCCGAACCCCTCCCCGAACCCGTACCCTAAGCCGTACCGTAACCCTAACCCTAACCCTAACCCTATCCCTAAGCTACCCTTGACTGCTTCTTGCCTCCAATAGATTTCCTAAGCACTAGTGTTTTAAGGAACAGGTTAAAAAGAGAATCCTAATGTGATTTCTTGAGAATGGGTGTGTTCCTTATCTTATCCTAGTGTCTAAACTCTTCTCCATGGCTGGACCCCCAAATAATATTCCTTTACGTGCTAAGGGGTATCTAGAGGGTGGGATAGGTTTAATAACTACCCTAGCCCTAACGCGTACCTTAACCCTAACCCCTACCCTAACCCTAACGCATACCCTAATCCTAACCCGTACCCTAAACCGAGCCCTAACCCTAACACTAACCCTAACCCTAACCCTAGCCCATACCCTACGCCGTACCCGAACCCCTCCCCGAACCCGTACCCTAAGCCGTACCCTAACCCTAACCCTAACCCTAACCCTAACCCTAAACGACCCTTGACTGCTTCTGCCTCCAATAGATTTCCTAAGCACTAGTGTTTTAAGGAACAGGTTAAAAAGAGAATCCTAATGTGATTTCTTGAGAATGGGTGTGTTCCTTATCTTATCCTAGTGTCTAAACTCTTCTCCATGGCTGGACCCCCAAATAATATTCCTTTACGTGCTAAGGGGTATCTAGAGAGTGGGATAGGTTTAATAACTAACCTAGCCCTAACGCGTACCCTAACCCTAACCCCTACCCTAACCCTAACGCGTACACTAAACCTAACCCGTACCCTAAACCGAGCCCTAACCCTAACACTAACCCTAACCCTAACCCTAGCCCATACCCTACGCCGTACACGAACCCCTCCCCGAACCCGAACCCTAAGCCGTACCCTAACCCTAACCCTAACCCTAACCCTAACCCTAAGCTACCCTTGACGGCTTCTGCCTCCAATAGATTTCCTAAGCACTAGTGTTTTAAGGAACAGGTTAAAAAGAGAATCCTAATGTGATTTCTTGAGAATGGGTGTGTTCCTTATCTTATCCTAGTGTCTAAACTCTTCTCCATGGCTGGACCCCCAAATAATATTCCTTTACGTGCTAAGGGGTATCTAGAGAGTGGGATAGGTTTAATAACTACACTAACACTAATGCGTACCCTAACCCTAACCCCTACCCTAACCCTAACGCGTACCCTAATCCTAACCCGTACCCTAAACGGAGCCCTAAACCTAACACTAACCCTAACCCTAACCCTAGCACATACCCTACGCCGTACCCGAACCCCTCACCGAACCCGTACCCTAAGCCAAACCCTAACCCTAACCCTAACCCTAACCCTAACCCTAAGCTACCCTTGACTGCTTCTGCCTCCAATAGATTTCCTAAGCACTAGTGTTTTAAGGAACAGGTTAAAAAGAGAGTCCTAATGTGATTTCTTGAGAATGGGTGTGTTCCTTATCTTATCCTAGTGTCTAAACTCTTCTCCATGGCTGGACCCCCAAATAATATTCCTTTACGTGCTAAGGGGTATCTAGAGAGTGGGATAGGTTTAATAACTAACCTAGCCCTAACGCGTACCCTAACCCTAACCCCTACCCTAACCCTAACGCGTACACTAAACCTAACCCGTACCCTAAACCGAGCCCTAACCCTAACACTAACCCTAACCCTAACCCTAGCCCATACCCTACGCCGTACACGAACCCCTCCCCGAACCCGAACCCTAAGCCGTACCCTAACCCTAACCCTAACCCTAACACTAACCCTAAGCTACACTTGGCTGCTTCTGCCTCCAATAGATTTCCTAAGCACTAGTGTTTTAAGGAACAGGTTAAAAAGAGAGTCCTAATGTGATTTCTTGAGAATGGGTGTGTTCCTTATCTTATCCTAGTGTCTAAACTCTTCTCCATGGCTGGACCCCCAAATAATATTCCTTTACGTGCTAAGGGGTATCTAGAGAGTGGGATAGGTTTAATAACTACCCTAACCCTAACGCGTACCCTAACCCTAACCCCTACCCTAACCCTAACGCGTACCCTAATCCTAACCCGCACCCTAAACCGAGCCCTAACCCTAACACTAACCCTAACCCTAGCCCATACCCTACGCCGTACCCGAACCCCTCCCCAAACCCGTAACCTAAGCCGTACCCTAACCCTAACCTTAACCCTAACCCCAACCCTAAGCTACCCGTGACTGCTTCTGCCTCCAATAGATTTCCTAAGCACTAGTGTTTTAAGGAACAGGTTAAAAAGAGAATCCTAATGTGATTTCTTGAGAATGGGTGTGTTCCTTATCTTATCCTAGTGTCTAAACTCTTCTCCATGGCTGGACCCCCAAATAATATTCCTTTACGTGCTAAGGGGTATCTAGAGAGTGGTATAGGTTTAATAAGTACCCTACCCCTAACGCGTACCTTAACCCTAACCCCTACCCTAACCCTAACGCATACCCTAATCCTAACCCGTACCCTAAACCGAGCCCTAACGCTAACACTAACCCTAACCCTAACCCTAGCCCATACCCTACGCCTTACCCGAACCCCTCCCCGAACCCGTACCCTAAGCCGTACCCTACTACTGACCCTAACCCTAACCCTAACCCTAAGCTACCCTTGACTGCTTCTGCCTCCAATAGATTTCCTAAGCACTAGTGTTTTAAGGAACAGGTTAAAAAGAGAATCCTAATGTGATTTCTTGAGAATGGGTGTGTTCCTTATCTTATCCTAGTGTCTAAACTCTTCTCCATGGCTGGACCCCCAAATAATATTCCTTTACATGCTAAGGGGTATCTAGAGAGTGGGATAGGTTTAATAACTACCCTAACCCTAACGCATACGTAACCCTAACCCCTACCCTAACCCTAACGCGTACCCTAATCCTAACCCGTACCCTAAACCGAGCCCTAACCCTAACACTAACCCTAACCCTAACCCTAGCCCATACCCTACGCCATACCCGAACCCCTCCCCGAACCCGTACCCTAAGCCGTACCCTAACCCTAACCCTAACCCTAACCCTAACCCTAAACGACCCTTGACTGCTTCTGCCTCCAATAGATTTCCTAAGCACTAGTGTTTTAAGGAACAGGTTAAAAAGAGAATCCTAATGTGATTTCTTGAGAATGGGTGTGTTCCTTATCTTATCCTAGTGTCTAAACTCTTCTCCATGGCTGGACCCCCAAATAATATTCCTTTACGTGCTAAGGGGTATCTAGAGAGTGGGATAGGTTTAATAACTACCCTAGCCCTAACGCGTACCTTAACCCTAACCCCTACCCTAACCCTAACGCATACCCTAATCCTAACCCGTACCCTAAACCGAGCCCTAACCCTAACACTAACCCTAACCCTAACCCTAGCCCATACCCTACGCCGTACCCGAACCCCTCCCCGAACCCGTACCCTAAGCCGTACCCTAACCCTAACCCTAACCCTAACCCTAACCCTAAGCTACCCTTGACTGCTTCTGCCTCCAATAGATTTCCTAAGCACTAGTGTTTTAAGGAACAGGTTAAAAAGAGAATCCTAATGTGATTTCTTGAGAATGGGTGTGTTCCTTATCTTATCCTAGTGTCTAAAGTCTTCTCCATGGCTGGACCCCCAAATAATATTCCTTTACGTGCTAAGGGGTATCTAGAGAATGGGATAGGTTTAATAACTAACCTAGCCCTAACGCGTACCCTAACCCTAACCCCTACCCTAACCCTAACGCGTACCCTAAACCTAACCCGTACCCTAAAAAGAGCCCTAACCCTAACACTAACCCTAACCCTAACCCTAGCCCATACCCTACGCCGTACCCGAACCCCTCCCCGAACCCGTACCCTAAGCCGTACCCTAACCCTAACCCTAACCCTAAGCTACCCTTGACTGCTTCTGCCTCCAATAGATTTCCTAAGCACTAGTGTTTTAAGGAACAGGTTAAAAAGAGAATCCTAATGTGATTTCTTGAGAATGGGTGTGTTCCTTATCTTATCCTAGTGTCTAAACTCTTCTCCATGGCTGGACCCCCAAATAATATTCCTTTACGTGCTAAGGGGTATCTAGAGAGCGGGATAGGTTTAATAACTACCCTAACCCTAACGCGTACCCTAACCCTAACCCCTACCCTAACCCTAACGCGTACCCTAATCCTAACCCGTACCCTAAACCGAGCCCTAACCCTAACACTAACCCTAACCCTAACCCTAACCCATACCCTACGCCCTACCCGAACCCGTACCCTAAGCCATACCCTAACCCTCACCCTAACCCTCACCCTAACCCTAAGCTACTCTTGACTGCTTCTGCCTCCAATAGATTTCCTAAGCACTAGTGTTTTATAGAACAGGTTAAAAAGAGAATCCTAATGTGATTTCTTGAGAATGGGTGTGTTCCTTATCTTATCCTAGTGTCTAAATTCTTCTCCATGGCTGGACCCCCAAATAATATTCCTTTACGTGCTAAGGGGTATCTAGAGATTGGGATAGGTTTAATAACTACCCTAACCCTAATGCGTACCCTAACCCTAACCCCTACCCTAACCCTAACGCGTACCCTAATCCTAACCCGTACCCTAAACTGAGCCCTAACCCTAACACTAACCCTAACCCTAACCCTAGCCCATACCCTACGCCGTACCCGAACCCCTCCCCGAACCCGTATCCTAAGCCGTACCCTAACCCTAACCCTAACCCTAACCCTAAACCTAAGCTACCCTTGACTGCTTCTGCCTCCAATAGATTTCCTAAGCACTAGTGTTTTAAGGAACAGGTTAAAAAGAGAATCCTAATGTGATTTCTTGAGAATGGGTGTGTTCCTTATCTTATCCTAGTGTCTAAACTCTTCTCCATGGCTGGACCCCCAAATAATATTCCTTTACGTGCTAAGGGGTATCTAGAGAGTGGGATAGGTTTAATAACTAACCTAGCCCTAACGCGTACCCTAAACCTAACCACTACCCTAACCCTAACACGTACCCTAAACCTAACCCGTACCCTAAACCGAGCCCTAACACTAACACTAACCCTAACCCTAACCCTAGCCCATACCCTACGCCGTACCCGAACCCCTCCCCGAACCCGTATCCTAAGCCGTACCCTAACCCTAACCCTAAACCTAACCCTAACCCTAAGCTACCCTTGACTGCTTCTGCCTCCAATAGATTTCCTAAGCACTAGTGTTTTATGGAACAGGTTAAGAAGAGAATCCTAATGTGATTTCTTGAGAATGGGTGTGTTCCTTATCTTATCCTAGTGTCTAAACTCTTCTCCATGGCTGGACCCCCAAATAATATTCCTTTACGTGCTAAGGGGTATCTAGAGAGTGGGATAGGTTTAATAACTAACCTAGCCCTAACGCGTACCCTAACCCTAACCCCTACCCTAACCCTAACGCGTACCCTAAACCTAACCCGTACTCTAAACCGAGCCCTAACCCTAACACTAACCCTAACCCTAACCCTAGCCCATACCCTACGCCGTACCCGAACCCCTCCCCGAACCCGTACCCTAAGCCGTACCCTAACCCTAACCCTAACCCTAACCCTAACCCTAAGCTACCCTTGACTGCTTCTGCCTCCAATAGATTTCCTAAGCACTAGTGTTTTAAGGAACAGGTTAAAAAGAGAATCCTAATGTGATTTCTTGAGAATGGGTGTGTTCCTTATCTTATGCTAGTGTCTAAACTCTTCTCCATGGCTGGACCCCCAAATAATATTCCTTTACGTGCTAAGGGGTATCTAGAGAGTGGGATAGGTTTAATAACTACCCTAACCCTAACGCGTACCCTAACCCTAACCCCTACCCTAACCCTAACGCGTACCCTAATCCTAACCCATACACTAAACCGAGCCCTAACCCTAACACTAACCCTAGCCCTAACCCTAGCCCATACCCTACGCCGTACCCGAACCCCTCCCCGAACCCGTACCCTAAGCCGTACCCTAACCCTAACCCTAACCCTAACCCTAACCCTAAGCTACCCGTGACTGCTTCTGCCTCCAATAGATTTCCTAAGCACTAGTGTTTTAAGGAACAGGTTAAAATGAGAGTCCTAATGTGATTTCTTGAGAATGGGTGTGTTCCTTATCTTATCCTAGTGTCTAAATTCTTCTCCATGGCTGGACCCCCAAATAATATTCCTTTACGTGCTAAGGGGTATCTAGAGATTGGGATAGGTTTAATAACTACCCTAACCCTAATGCGTACCCTAACCCTAACCCCTACCCTAACCCTAACGCGTACCCTAATCCTAACCCGTACCCTAAACTGAGCCCTAACCCTAACACTAACCCTAACCCTAACCCTAGCCCATACCCTACGCCGTACCCGAACCCCTCCCCGAACCCGTATCCTAAGCCGTACCCTAACCCTAACCCTAACCCTAACCCTAACCCTAAGCTACCCTTGACTGCTTCTGCCTCCAATAGATTTCCTAAGCACTAGTGTTTTAAGGAACAGGTTAAAAAGAGAATCCTAATGTGATTTCTTGAGAATGGGTGTGTTCCTTATCTTATCCTAGTGTCTAAACTCTTCTCCATGGCTGGACCCCCAAATAATATTCCTTTACGTGCTAAGGGGTATCTAGAGAGTGGGATAGGTTTAATAAGTAACCTCACCCTATCGCATACCCTAACCCTAACCCCTACCCTAACCCTAACGCGTACCCTAATCCTAACCCGTACCCTAAACCGAGCCCTAACCCTAACACTAACCCTAACCCTAACCCTAACCCATACACTACGCCCTACCCGAACCCCTCCCCGAACCCGTACCCTAAGCCATACCCTAACCCTAACCCTAACCCTAAGCTACTCTTGACTGCTTCTGCCTCCAATAGATTTCCTAAGCACTAGTGTTTTAAGGAACAGGTTAAAAAGAGAATCCTAATGTGATTTCTTGATAATGGGTGTGTTCCTGATCTTCTCCTCGTGTCTAAACTCTTCTCCATGGCTGGACCCCCAAATAATATTCCTTTACGTGCTAAGGGGTATCTAGAGAGTGGGATAGGTTTAATAACTAACCTCACACTATCGCGTACCCTAACCCTAACCCCTACCCTAACACTAACGCGTACCCTAATCCTAACCCTTACCCTAAACCGAGCCCTAACCCTAACCCTAACCCTAACGCGTACCCTAACCCTAACCCCTACCCTAACCCAAATGCGTACCCTAATCCTAACCCGTAACCTAAACCGAGCCCTAACCCTAACACTAGCGCTAACCCTAACCCTAACCCATACCCTACGCCCTACCCGAACCCCTCCCCGAACCCGTACCCTAAGCCGTACCCTAACCCTCACCCTAAACCTAGCCCTAACCCTAAGTTACCCTTGACTGCTTCTGCCTCCAATAGATTTCCTAAGCACTAGTGTTTTAAGGAACAGGTTAAAAAGAGAATCCTAATGTGATTTCTTGATAATGGGTGTGTTCCTTATCTTCTCCTAGTGTCTAAGCTCTTCTCCATGGCTGGACCCCCAAATAATATTCCTTTACGTGCTAAGGGGTATCTAGAGAGTGGGATAGGTTTAATAACTACCCTCACCCTAGTGCGTACCATAACCCTAACCCCTACCCTAACACTAACGCGTACCCTAATCCTAACCCGTACCCTAAACCGAGCCCGAACCCTAACCCTAACCCTAACCATAACCCTAACCCTAACCCTAACCCTAAGCTACCCTTGATTGCTTCTGCCTCCAATTGATTTCCTAAGCACTAGTGTTTTAAGGAACAGGTTAAAAAGAGAATCCTAATGTGATTTCTTGATAATGGGTGTGTTCCTTATCTTCTCCTAGTGTCTAAACTCTTCTCCATGGCTGGACCCCCAAATAATATTCCTTTACGTGCTAAGGGGTATCTAGAGAGTGGGATAGGTTTAATAACTACCCTCACCCTAGTGCGTACCATAACCCTAACCCCTACCCTAACACTAACGCGTACCCTAATCCTAACCCGTACCCTAAACCGAGCCCGAACCCTAACACTAACCCTAACCCTAACCCATACCCTACGCCCTACCCGAACCCGTACCCTAAGCCATACCCTAACCCTCACCCTAACCCTAACCCTAACCCTAAGCTACTCTTGACTGCTTCTGCCTCCAATAGATTTCCTAAGCACTAGTGTTTTAAGGAACAGGTTAAAAAGAGAATCCTAATGTGTTTTCTTGATAATGGGTGTGTTCCTTATCTTCTCCTAGTGTCTAAACTCTTCTCCATGGCTGGACCCCCAAATAATATTCCTTTACGTGCTCAGGGGTATCTAGAGAGTGGGATAGGTTTAATAACTACCCTCACCCTAGTGCGTACCATAACCCTAACCCCTACCCTAACACTAACGCGTACCCTAATCCTAACCCGTACCCTAAACCGAGCCCGAACCCTAACCCTAACCCTAACCCTAACCCTAACCCTAACCCTAACCCTAAGCTACCCTTGACTGCTTCTGCCTCCAATTGATTTCCTAAGCACTAGTGTTTTAAGGAACAGGTTAAAAAGAGAATCCTAATGTGATTTCGTGATAATGGGTGTGTTCCTTATATTTTCCTAGTGTCTAAAAACTTCTCCATGGCTGGACCCCCAAATAATATTCCTTTACGTGCTAGGGGGTATCTAGAGAGTGGGATAGGTTTAATAACTACCCTCACCCTAATGCGTACCCTAACCCTAACACCTACCCTAACCCTAACGCATACCCTAATCCTAACCCGTACCCTAAACCGAGCCCTAACCCTAACACTTACCCTAACCCTAACCCTAACCCATACCCTACGCCCTACCCGAACCCCTCCCCGAACCCATACCCTAAGCCGTACCCTAACCCTAAACCTAACCCTAAGCTACCCTTGACTGCTTCTGCCTCCAATAGATTTCCTAAGCACTAGTGTTTTAAGGAACAGGTTAAAAAGAGAATCCTAATGTGATTTCTTGATAATGGGTGTGTTCCTTATCTTCTCCTCGTGTCTAAACTCTTCTCCATGGCTGGACCCCCAAATAATATTCCTTTACGTGCTAAGGGGTATCTAGAGAGTGTGATAGGTTTAATAACTACCCTCACCCTAACGCGTACGCTAACCCTAACCCCTACCCTAACCCTAACGCGTACCCTAATCCTAACCGGTACCCTAAACCGAGCCCTAACCCTAACACTAACCCTAACCCTAACCCTAACCCATACCCTACGCCCTACCCGAACCCGTACCCTAAGCCATACCCTAACCCTAACCCTAACCCTCACCCTAACCCTAAGCTACTCTTGACTGCTTCTGCCTCCAATAGATTTCCTAAGCACCAGTGTTTTAAGGAACAGGTTAAAAAGAGAATCCTAATGTGATTTCTTGATAATGGGTGTGTTCCTTATCTTCTCCTAGTGTCTAAACTCTTCTCCATGGCTGGACCCCCAAATAATATTCCTTTACGTGCTAAGGGGTATCTACAGAGTGGGATAGGTTTAATAAGTAACCTCACCCTGTCGCATATCCTAACCCTAACCCCTACCCTAACCCTAACGCGTACCCTAATCCTAACCCGTACCCTAAACCGAGCCCTAACCCTAACACTAACCCTAACGCTAACCCTATCCCATACACTACGCCCTAACCGAACCCCTCCCCGAACCCGTACCCTAAGCCATACCCTAACCCTAACCCTAACCCTAAGCTACCCTTGACTGCTTCTGCCTCCAATAGATTTCCTAAGCACTAGTGTTTTAAGGAACAGGTTAAAAAGAGAATCCTAATGTGATTTCTTGATAATGGGTGTGTTCCTTATCTTCTCCTCGTGTCTAAACTCTTCTTCTCCATGGCTGGACCCCCAAATAATATTCCTTTACGTGCTAAGGGGTATCTAGAGAGTGGGATAGGTTTAATAACTAACCTCACACTATCGCGTACCCTAACCCTAACCCCTACCCTAACACTAACGCATACCCTAATCCTAACCCTTACCCTAAACCGAGCCCTAACCCTAACCCTAACCCTAACGCGTACCCTAACCCTAACCCCTACCCTAACCCTAATGCGTACCCTAATCCTAACCCGTACCCTAAACCGAGCCCTAACCCTAACACTAGCGCTAACCCTAACCCTAACCCATACCCTACGCCCTACCCGAACCCCTCCCCGAACCCGTACCCTAAGCCGTACCCTAACCCTCACCCTAAACCTAACCCTAACCCTAAGTTACCCTTGACTGCTTCTGCCTCCAATAGATTTCCTAAGCACTAGTGTTTTAAGGAACAGGTTAAAAAGAGAATCCTAATGTGATTTCTTGATAATGGGTGTGTTCCTTATCTTCTCCTAGTGTCTAAGCTCTTCTCCATGGCTGGACCCCCAAATAATATTCCTTTACGTGCTAAGGGGTATCTAGAGAGTAGGATAGGTTTAATAACTAACCTCACCCTAAAGCGTAACCTAACCCTAACCCCTACCCTAACACTAACGCGTACCCTAATCCTAACCCGTAGCCTAAACCGAGGCCGAACCCTAACACTAACCCTAACCCTAACCCATACCCTACGCCCTACACGAACCCCTCCCCGAAACCCGTACCCTAAGCCATACCCTAACCCTCACCCTAACCCTAACCCTAACCCTAAGCTACCCTTGACTGCTTCTGCCTCCAATAGATTTCCTAAGCACTAGTGTTTTAAGGAACAGGTTAAAAGGAGGATCCTAATGTGATTTCGTGATAATGGGTGTGTTCCTTATCTTCTCCTAGTGTCTAAACACTTCTCCATGGCTGGACCCCCAAATAATATTCCTTTACGTGCTAGGGGTTATCTAGAGAGTGGGATAGGTTTAATAACTACCCTCACCCTAACGCGTACCCTAACCCTAACACCTACCCTAACCCTAACGCGTACACTAATCCTAACCCGTACCCTAAACCGAGCCCTAACCGTAACACTAACCCTAACCCTAACCCTAACCCATACCCTACGCCCTACCCGAACCCCTCCCTGAACCCGTACCCTAAGCCGTACCCTAACCCTCACCCTAACCCTAACCCTAACCCTAAGCTACCCTTGACTGCTTCTGCCTCCAATAGATTTCCTAAGCACTAGTGTTTTAAGGAACAGGTTAAAAAGAGAATCCTAATGTGATTTCGTGATACTGGGTGTGTTCCTTATCTTCTCCTCGTGTCTAAACTCTTCTCCATGGCTGGACCCCCAAATAATATTCCTTTACGTGCTAAGGGGTATCTAGAGAGTGGGATAGGTTTAATAACTAACCTCACACTATCGCGTACCCTAACCCTAACCCCTACCCTAACACTAACGCGTACACTAATCCTAACCCTTACCCTAAACCGAGCCCTAACCCTAACCCTAACCCTAACGCGTACCCTAACACTAACCCCTACCCTAACCCTAATGCGTACCCTAATCCTAACCCGTACCCTAAACCGAGCCCTAACCCTAACACTAGCGCTAACCCTAACCCTAACCCATACCCTACGCCGTACCCGAACCCCTCCCCGAACCCGTACCCTAAGCCGTACCCTACTACTAACCCTAACCCTAACCCTAACCCTAAGCTACCCTTGACTGCTTCTGCCTCCAATAGATTTCCTAAGCACTAGTGTTTTATGGAACAGGTTAAAAAGAGAATCCTAATGTGATTTCTTGAGAATGGGTGTGTTCCTTATCTTATCCTAGTGTCTAAACTCTTCTCCATGGCTGGACCCCCAAATAATATTCCTTTACATGCTAAGGGGTATCTAGAGAGTGGGATAGGTTTAATAACTACCCTAACCCTAACGCATACGTAACCCTAACCCCTACCCTAACCCTAACGCGTACCCTAATCCTAACCCGTACCCTAAACCGAGCCCTAACCCTAACACTAACCCTAACCCTAACCCTAGCCCATACCCTACGCCGTACCCGAAACCCTCCCCAAACCCGTACCCTAAGCCGTACCCTAACCCTAACCCTAACCCTAACCCTAACCCTAAGCTACCCTTGACTGCTTCTGCCTCCAATAGATTTCCTAAGCACTAGTGTTTTAAGGAACAGGTTAAAAAGAGAATCCTAATGTGATTTCTTGATAATGGGTGTGTTCCTTATCTTATCCTAGTGTCTAAACTCTTCTCCATGGCTGGACCCCCAAATAATATTCCTTTACGTGCTAAGGGGTATCTAGAGAGTGGGATAGGTTTAATAACTACCCTAGCCCTAACGCGTACCTTAACCCTAACCCCTACACTAACCCTAACGCATACCCTAATCCTAAACCGTACCCTAAACCGAGCCCTAACCCTAACACTAACCCTAACCCTAACCCTAGCCCATACCCTACGCCGTACCCGAACCCCTCCCCGAACCCGTACCCTAAGCCGTACCCTAACCCTAACCCTAACCCTAACCCTAAGCTACCCTTGACTGCTTCTGCCTCCAATAGATTTCTTAAGCACTAGTGTTTTAAGGAACAGGTTAAAAAGAGAATCCTAATGTGATTTCTTGAGAATGGGTGTGTTCCTTATCTTATCCTAGTGTCTAAACTCTTCTCCATGGCTGGATCCCCAAATAATATTCCTTTACGTGCTAAGGGGTATCTAGAGAGTGGGATAGGTTTAATAACTACCCTAACCCTAACGCGTACCCTAACCCTAACCCCTACCCTAACTCTAACGCGTACCCTAATCCTAACCTGTACCCTAAACCGAGCCCTAACCCTAACACTAACCCTAACCCTAACCCTAGCCCATACCCTACGCCGTACCCGAACCCCTCCCCGAACCCGTACCCTAAGCCGTACCCTAACCCTAACCCTAACCCTAACCCTAACCCTAAGCTACCCTTGACTGCTTCTGCCTCCAATAGATTTCTTAAGCACTAGTGTTTTAAGGAACAGGTTAAAAAGAGAATCCTAATGTGATTTCTTGAGAATGGGTGTGTTCCTTATCTTATCCTAGTGTCTAAACTCTTCTCCATGGCTGGACCCCCAAATAATATTCCTTTACGTGCTAAGGGGTATCTAGACAGTGGGATAGGTTTAATAACTACCCTAACCCTAACGCGTACCCTAACCCTAACCCCTACCCTAACCCTAACGCGTACCCTAATCCTAACCCGTACCCTAAACCGAGCCCTAACCCTAACACTATCCCTAACCCTAACCCTAGACCATACCATACGCCGTACCCGAACCCCTCCCCGAACCCGTACCCTAAGCCGTACCCTAACCCTAACCCTAACCCTAAGCTACCCTTGACTGCTTCTGCCCCCAATAGATTTCCTAAGCACTAGTGTTTTAAGGAACAGGTTAAAAAGAGAATCCTAATGTGATTTCTTGAGAATGGGTGTGTTCCTTATCTTATCCTAGTGTCTAAACTCTTCTCCATGGCTGGACCCCCAAATAATATTCCTTTACGTGCTAAGGGGTATCTAGAGAGTGGGATAGGTTTAATAACTACCCTAACCCTAACGCATACCCTAACCCTAACCCCTACCCTAACCCTAACGCGTACACTAATCCTAACCCATACCCTAAACCGAGCCCTAACCCTAACACTAACCCTAACCCTAACCCTAGCCCATACCCTACGCCGTACCCGAACCCCTCCCCGAACCCGTACCCTAAGCCGTACCCTAACCCTAACCCTAACCCTAACCGTAAGCTACCCTTGACTGCTTCTGCCTCCAATAGATTTCCTAAGCACTAGTGTTTTAAGGAAGAGGTTAAAAAGAGAATCCTAATGTGATTTCTTGAGAATGGGTGTGTTCCTTATCTTATCCTAGTGTCTAAACTCTTCTCCATGGCTGGACCCCCAAATAATATTCCTTTACGTGCTAAGGGGTATCTAGACAGTGGGATAGGTTTAATAACTACCCTAACCCTAACGCGTACCCTAACCCTAACACCTACCCTAACCCTAACGCGTACCCTAATCCTAACCCGTACCCTAAACCGAGCCCTAACCCTAACACTAACCCTAACCCTAACCCTAGCCCATACCCTACGCCGTACCCTAACCCCTCCCCGAACCCGTACCCTAAGCCGTACCCTAACCCTAACCCTAACCCTAAGCTACCCTTGACTGCTTCTGCCTCCAATAGATTTCTTAAGCACTAGTGTTTTAAGGAACAGGTTAAAAAGAGAATCCTAAGGTGATTTCTTGAGAATGGGTGTGTTCTTTATCTTATCCTAGTGTCTAAACTCTTCTCCATGGCTGGACCCCCAAATAATATTCCTTTACGTGCTAAGGGGTATCTAGAGAGTGGGATAGGTTTAATAACTACACTAACCCTAACGCGTACCTTAACCCTAACCCCTACCCTAACCCTAGCGCGTACCCTAATCCTAAACCGTACCCTAAACCGAGCCCTAACCCTAACACTAACCCTAACCCTAACCCTAGCCCATACCCTACGCCGTACCCGAACCCCTCCCCGAACCCGTACCCTACGCCGTACCCTAACCCTAACCCTAACCCTAACCCTAACACTAAGCTACCCTTGACTGCTTCTGCCTCCAATAGATTTCCTAAGCACTAGTGTTTTAAGGAACAGGTTAAAAAGAGAATCCTAATGTGATTTCTTGAGAATGGGTGTGTTCCTTATCTTATCCTAGTGTCTAAACTCTTCTCCATGGCTGGATCCCCAAATAATATTCCTTTACGTGCTAAGGGGTATCTAGAGAGTGGGATAGGTTTAATAACTACCCTAACCCTAACGCGTACCCTAACCCTAACCCCTACCCTAACTCTAACGCGTACCCTAATCCTAACCTGTACCCTAAACCGAGCCCTAACCCTAACACTAACCCTAACCCTAATCCTACCCCATACCCTACGCCGTACCCGAACCCCTCCCGGAACCCGTACCCTAAGCCGTACCCTAACCCTAACCCTAACCCTAACCCTAACCCTAAGCTACCCTTGACTGCTTCTGCCTCCAATAGATTTCTTAAGCACTAGTGTTTTAAGGAACAGGTTAAAAAGAGAATCCTAATGTGATTTCTTGAGAATGGGTGTGTTCCTTATCTTATCCTAGTGTCTAAACTCTTCTCCATGGCTGGACCCGCAAATAATATTCCTTTACGTGCTAAGGGGTATCTAGACAGTGGGATAGGTTTAATAACTACCCTAACCCTAACGCGTACCCTAACCCTAACCCCTACCCTAACCCTAACGCGTACCCTAATCCTAACCCGTACCCTAAACCGAGCCCTAACCCTAACACTATCCCTAACCCTAACCCTAGACCATACCATACGCCGTACCCGAACCCCTCCCCGAACCCGTACCCTAAGCCGTACCCTAACCCTAACCCTAACCCTAAGCTACCCTTGACTGCTTCTGCCTCCAATAGATTTCTTAAGCACTAGTGTTTTAAGGAACAGGTTAAAAAGACAATGCTAAGGTGATTTCTTGAGAATGGGTGTGTTCCTTATCTTATCCTAGTGTCTAAACTCTTCTCCATGGCTGGACCCCCAAATAATATTCCTTTACGTGCTAAGGGGTATCTAGAGAGTGGGATAGGTTTAATAACTACCCTAACCCTAACGCGTACCCTAACCCTAACCCCTACCCTAACCCTAACGCGTACCCTAATCCTAACCGGTACCCTAAACCGAGCCCTAACCCTAACACTAACCCTAACCCTAACCCTATCCCATACCCTACGCCGTACCCGAACCACTCCCCGAACCCGTACCCTAAGCCGTACCCTAACCCTAACCCTAACCCTAACCCTGTCCCTAAGCTACCCTTGACTGCTTCTGCCTCCAATAGATTTCCTAAGCACTAGTGTTTTAAGGAACAGGTTAAAAAGAGAATCCTAATGTGATTTCTTGAGAATGGGTGTGTTCCTTATCTTATCCTAGTGTCTAAACTCTTCTCCATGGCTGGACCCCCAAATAATATTCCTTTACGTGCTAAGGGGTATCTAGAGAGTGGGATAGGTTTAATAACTAACCTAGCCCTAACGCGTACCCTAACCCTAACCCCTACCCTAACCCTAACGCGTACCCTAAACCTAACCCGTACCCTAAACCGAGCCCTAACCCTAACACTAACCCTAACCCTAACCCTAGCCCATACCCTACGCCGTACACGAACCCCTCCCCGAACCCATACCCTAAGCCGTACCCTAACCCTAACCCTAACCCTAACCCTAACCCTAAGCTACCCTTGACGGCTTCTGCCTCCAATAGATTTCCTAAGCACTAGTGTTTTAAGGAACAGGTTAAAAAGAGAATCCTAATGTGATTTCTTGAGAATGGGTGTGTTCCTTATCTTATCCTAGTGTCTAAACTCTTCTCCATGGCTGGACCCCCAAATAATATTCCTTTACGTGCTAAGGGGTATCTAGAGAGTGGGATAGGTTTAATAACTACCCTAACACTAATGCGTACCCTAACCCTAACCCCTACCCTAACCCTAACGCGTACCCTAATCCTAACCCGTACCCTAAACGGAGCCCTAAACCTAACACTAACCCTAACCCTAACCCTAGCACATACCCTACGCCGTACCCGAACCCCTCACCGAACCCGTACCCTAAGCCATACCCTAACCCTAACCCTAACCCTAAGCTACCCTTGACTGCTTCTGCCTCCAATAGATTTCCTAAGCACTAGTGTTTTAAGGAACAGGTTAAAAAGAGAGTCCTAATGTGATTTCTTGAGAATGGGTGTGTTCCTTATCTTATCCTAGTGTCTAAACTCTTCTCCATGGCTGGACCCCCAAATAATATTCCTTTACGTGCTAAGGGGTATCTAGAGAGTGGGATAGGTTTAATAACTACCCTAACCCTAACGCGTACCCTAACCCTAACCCCTACCCTAACCCTAACGCGTACCCTAATCCTAACCCATACCCTAAACCGAGCCCTAACCCTAACACTAACCCTAACCCTAACCCTAGCCCATACCCTACGCCGTACCCGAACCCCTCCCCGAACCCGTACCCTAAGCCGTACCCTAACCCTAACCCTAACCCTAACCCTAACCCTAAGCTACACTTGGCTGCTTCTGCCTCCAATAGATTTCCTAAGCACTAGTGTTTTAAGGAACAGGTTAAAAAGAGAGTCCTAATGTGATTTCTTGAGAATGGGTGTGTTCCTTATCTTATCCTAGTGTCTAAACTCTTCTCCATGGCTGGACCCCCAAATAATATTCCTTTATGTGCTAAGGGGTATCTAGAGAGTGGGATAGGTTTAATAACTACCCTAACCCTAACGCGTACCCTAACCCTAACCCCTACCCTAACCCTAACGCGTACACTAATCCTAACCCATACCCTAAACCGAGCCCTAACCCTAACACTAACCCTAACCCTAACCCTAGCCCATACCCTACGCCGTACCCGAACCCCTCCCCGAACCCGTACCCTAAGCCGTACCCTAACCCTAACCCTAACCCTAACCGTAAGCTACCCTTGACTGCTTCTGCCTCCAATAGATTTCCTAAGCACTAGTGTTTTAAGGAAGAGGTTAAAAAGAGAATCCTAATGTGATTTCTTGAGAATGGGTGTGTTCCTTATCTTATCCTAGTGTCTAAACTCTTCTCCATGGCTGGACCCCCAAATAATATTCCTTTACGTGCTAAGGGGTATCTAGACAGTGGGATAGGTTTAATAACTACCCTAACCCTAACGCGTACCCTAACCCTAACACCTACCCTAACCCTAACGCGTACCCTAATCCTAACCCGTACCATAAACCGAGCCCTAACCCTAACACTAACCCTAACCCTAACCCTAGCCCATACCCTACGCCGTACCCGAACCCCTCCCCGAACCCGTACCCTAAGCCCTACCCTAACCCTAACCCTAACCCTAAGCTACCCTTGACTGCTTCTGCCTCCAATAGATTTCTTAAGCACTAGTGTTTTAAGGAACAGGTTAAAAAGAGAATCCTAAGGTGATTTCTTGAGAATGGGTGTGTTCCTTATCTTATCCTAGTGTCTAAACTCTTCTCCATGGCTGGACCCCCAAATAATATTCCTTTACGTGCTAAGGGGTATCTAGAGAGTGGGATAGGTTTAATAACTACCCTAACCCTAACGCGTACCCTAACCCTAACCCCTACCCTAACCCTAACGCGTACCCTAATCCTAACCGGTACCCTAAACCGAGCCCTAACCCTAACACTAACCCTAACCCTAACCCTATCCCATACCCTACGCCGTACCCGAACCACTCCCCGAACCCGTACCCTAAGCCGTACCCTAACCCTAACCCTAACCCTAACCCTGTCCCTAAGCTACCCTTGACTGCTTCTGCCTCCAATAGATTTCCTAAGCACTAGTGTTTTAAGGAACAGGTTAAAAAGAGAATCCTAATGTGATTTCTTGAGAATGGGTGTGTTCCTTATCTTATCCTAGTGTCTAAACTCTTCTCCATGGCTGGACCCCCAAATAATATTCCTTTACGTGCTAAGGGGTATCTAGAGAGTGGGATAGGTTTAATAACTAACCTAGCCCTAACGCGTACCCTAACCCTAACCCCTACCCTAACCCTAACGCGTACCCTAAACCTAACCCGTACCCTAAACCGAGCCCTAACCCTAACACTAACCCTAACCCTAACCCTAGCCCATACCCTACGCCGTACACGAACCCCTCCCCGAACCCATACCCTAAGCCGTACCCTAACCCTAACCCTAACCCTAACCCTAACCCTAAGCTACCCTTGACGGCTTCTGCCTCCAATAGATTTCCTAAGCACTAGTGTTTTAAGGAACAGGTTAAAAAGAGAATCCTAATGTGATTTCTTGAGAATGGGTGTGTTCCTTATCTTATCCTAGTGTCTAAACTCTTCTCCATGGCTGGACCCCCAAATAATATTCCTTTACGTGCTAAGGGGTATCTAGAGAGTGGGATAGGTTTAATAACTACCCTAACACTAATGCGTACCCTAACCCTAACCCCTACCCTAACCCTAACGCGTACCCTAATCCTAACCCGTACCCTAAACGGAGCCCTAAACCTAACACTAACCCTAACCCTAACCCTAGCACATACCCTACGCCGTACCCGAACCCCTCACCGAACCCGTACCCTAAGCCATACCCTAACCCTAACCCTAACCCTAAGCTACCCTTGACTGCTTCTGCCTCCAATAGATTTCCTAAGCACTAGTGTTTTAAGGAACAGGTTAAAAAGAGAGTCCTAATGTGATTTCTTGAGAATGGGTGTGTTCCTTATCTTATCCTAGTGTCTAAACTCTTCTCCATGGCTGGACCCCCAAATAATATTCCTTTACGTGCTAAGGGGTATCTAGAGAGTGGGATAGGTTTAATAACTACCCTAACCCTAACGCGTACCCTAACCCTAACCCCTACCCTAACCCTAACGCGTACCCTAATCCTAACCCATACCCTAAACCGAGCCCTAACCCTAACACTAACCCTAACCCTAACCCTAGCCCATACCCTACGCCGTACCCGAACCCCTCCCCGAACCCGTACCCTAAGCCGTACCCTAACCCTAACCCTAACCCTAACCCTAACCCTAAGCTACACTTGGCTGCTTCTGCCTCCAATAGATTTCCTAAGCACTAGTGTTTTAAGGAACAGGTTAAAAAGAGAGTCCTAATGTGATTTCTTGAGAAGGGGTGTGTTCCTTATCTTATCCTAGTGTCTAAACTCTTCTCCATGGCTGGACCCCCAAATAATATTCCTTTATGTGCTAAGGGGTATCTAGAGAGTGGGATAGGTTTAATAACTACCCTAACCCTAACGCGTACCCTAACCCTAACCCCTACCCTAACCCTAACGCGTACACTAATCCTAACCCATACCCTAAACCGAGCCCTAACCCTAACACTAACCCTAACCCTAACCCTAGCCCATACCCTACGCCGTACCCGAACCCCTCCCCGAACCCGTACCCTAAGCCGTACCCTAACCCTAACCCTAACCCTAACCGTAAGCTACCCTTGACTGCTTCTGCCTCCAATAGATTTCCTAAGCACTAGTGTTTTAAGGAAGAGGTTAAAAAGAGAATCCTAATGTGATTTCTTGAGAATGGGTGTGTTCCTTATCTTATCCTAGTGTCTAAACTCTTCTCCATGGCTGGACCCCCAAATAATATTCCTTTACGTGCTAAGGGGTATCTAGACAGTGGGATAGGTTTAATAACTACCCTAACCCTAACGCGTACCCTAACCCTAACACCTACCCTAACCCTAACGCGTACCCTAATCCTAACCCGTACCATAAACCTAGCCCTAACCCTAACACTAACCCTAACCCTAACCCTAGCCCATACCCTACGCCGTACCCGAACCCCTCCCCGAACCCGTACCCTAAGCCCTACCCTAACCCTAACCCTAACCCTAAGCTACCCTTGACTGCTTCTGCCTCCAATAGATTTCTTAAGCACTAGTGTTTTAAGGAACAGGTTAAAAAGAGAATCCTAAGGTGATTTCTTGAGAATGGGTGTGTTCCTTATCTTATCCTAGTGTCTAAACTCTTCTCCATGGCTGGACCCCCAAATAATATTCCTTTACGTGCTAAGGGCTATCTAGAGAGTGGGATAGGTTTAATAACTACCCTAACCCTAACGCGTACCCTAACCCTAACCCCTACCCTAACTCTAACGCGTACCCTAATCCTAACCTGTACCCTAAACCGAGCCCTAACCCTAACACTAACCCTAACCCTAACCCTAGCCCATACCCTACGCCGTACCCGAACCCCTCCCCGAACCCGTACCCTAAGCCGTACCCTAACCCTAACCCTAACCCTAACCCTAACCCTAAGCTACCCTTGACTGCTTCTGCCTCCAATAGATTTCCTAAGCACTAGTGTTTTAAGGAACAGGTTAAAAAGAGAATCCTAATGTGATTTCTTGAGAATGGGTGTGTTCCTTATCTTATCCTAGTGTCTAAACTCTTCTCCATGGCTGGACCCCCAAACAATATTCCTTTACGTGCTAACGGGTATCTAGAGAGTGGGATAGGTTTAATAACTACCCTAACCCTAACGCGTACCCTAACCCTAACCCCTACCCTAACCCTAACGCGTACCCTAATCCTAACCTGTACCCAAAACCGAGCCCTAACCCTAACACTAACCCTAACTCTAACCCTAGCCCATACCCTACGCCGTACCCGAACCCCTCCCCGAACCCGTACCCTAAGCCGTACCCTAACCCTAACCCTATTCCTAACCCTCACCCTAAGCTACCCTTGACTGCTTCTGCCTCCAATAGATTTCCTAAGCACTAGTGTTTTAAGGAACAGGTTAAAAAGAGAATCCTAATGCGATTTCTTGAGAATGGGTGTGTTCTTTATCTTATCCTAGTGTCTAAACTCTTCTCCATGGCTGGACCCCCAAATAATATTCCTTTACGTGCTAAGGGGTATCTAAAGAGTGGGATAGGTTTAATAACTACACTAACCCTAACGCGTACCCTAACCCTAACCCCTACCCTAACCCTAGCGCGTACCCTAATCCTAAACCGTACCCTAAACCGAGCCCTAACCCTAACACTAACCCTAACCCTAACCCTAGCCCATACCCTACGCCGTACCCGAACCCCTCCCCGAACCCGTACCCTACGTCGTACCCTAACCCTAACCCTAACCCTAACCCTGACACTAAGCTACCCTTGACTGCTTCTGCCTCCAATAGATTTCCTAAACACTAGTGTTTTAAGGAACAGGTTAAAAAGAGAATCCTAATGTGATTTCTTGAGAATGGGTGTGTTCCTTATCTTATCCTAGTGTCTAAACTCTTCTCCATGGCTGGATCCCCAAATAATATTCCTTTACGTGCTAAGGGGTATCTAGAGAGTGGGATAGGTTTAATAACTAACCTAGCCCTAACGCGTACCCTAACCCTAACCCCTACCCTAACCCTAACGCGTACCCTAAACCTAACCCTTACCCTAAACCGAGCCCTAACCCTAACACTAAACCTAACCCTAACCCTAGCCCATACCCTACGCCGTACACGAACCCCTCCCCGAACCCTTACCCTAAGCCGTACCCTAACCCTAACCCTAACCCTAACCCTAACCCTAAGCTACCCTTGACGGCTTCTGCCTCCAATAGATTTCCTAAGCACTAGTGTTTTAAGGAACAGGTTAAAAAGAGAATCCTAATGTGATTTCTTGAGAATGGGTGTGTTCCTTATCTTATCCTAGTGTCTAAACTCTTCTCCATGGCTGGACCCCCAAATAATATTCCTTTACGTGCTAAGGGGTATCTAGAGAGTGGGATAGGTTTAATAACTACCCTAACACTAATGCGTACCCTAACCCTAACCCCTACCCTAACCCTAACGCGTACCCTAATCCTAACCCGTACCCTAAACGGAGCCCTAAACCTAACACTAACCCTAACCCTAACCGTAGCACATACCCTACGCCGTACCCGAACCCCTCACCGAACCCGTACCCTAAGCCATACCCTAACCCTAACCCTAACCCTAACCCTAACCCTAAGCTACCCTTGACTGCTTCTGCCTCCAATAGATTTCCTAAGCACTAGTGTTTTAAGGAACAGGTTAAAAAGAGAGTCCTAATGTGATTTCTTGAGAATGGGTGTGTTCCTTATCTTATCCTAGTGTCTAAACTCTTCTCCATGGCTGGACCCCCAAATAATATTCCTTTACGTGCTAAGGGGTATCTAGAGAGTGGGATAGGTTTAATAACTACCCTAACCCTAACGCGTACCCTAACCCTAACCCCTACCCTAACCCTAACGCGTACCCTAATCCTAACCCATACCCTAAACCGAGCCCTAACCCTAACACTAACCCTAACCCTAACCCTAGCCCATACCCTACGCCGTACCCGAACCCCTCCCCGAACCCGTACCCTAAGCCGTACCCTAACCCTAACCCTAACCCTAACCCTAACCCTAAGCTACACTTGGCTGCTTCTGCCTCCAATAGATTTCCTAAGCACTAGTGTTTTAAGGAACAGGTTAAAAAGAGAGTCCTAATGTGATTTCTTGAGAATGGGTGTGTTCCTTATCTTATCCTAGTGTCTAAACTCTTCTCCATGGCTGGACCCCCAAATAATATTCCTTTACGTGCTAAGGGGTATCTAGAGAGTGGGATAGGTTTAATAACTACCCTAACCCTAACGCGTACCCTAACCCTAACCCCTACCCTAACCCTAACGCGTACACTAATCCTAACCCATACCATAAACCGAGCCCTAACCCTAACACTAACCCTAACCCTAACCCTAGCCCATACCCTACGCCGTACCCGAACCCCTCCCCGAACCCGTACCCTAAGCCCTACCCTAACCCTAACCCTAACCCTAAGCTACCCTTGACTGCTTCTGCCTCCAATAGATTTCTTAAGCACTAGTGTTTTAAGGAACAGGTTAAAAAGAGAATCCTAAGGTGATTTCTTGAGAATGGGTGTGTTCCTTATCTTATCCTAGTGTCTAAACTCTTCTCCATGGCTGGACCCCCAAATAATATTCCTTTACGTGCTAAGGGCTATCTAGAGAGTGGGATAGGTTTAATAACTACCCTAACCCTAACGCGTACCCTAACCCTAACCGCTACCCGAACCCTAACGCGTACCCTAATCCTAACCCGTACCCTAAACCGAGCCCTAACCCTAACACTAACCCTTACCCTAACCCTAGACCATACCCTACGCCGTACCCGAACCCCTCCCCGAACCCGTACCCTAAGCCGTACCCTAACCCTAACCCTAACCCTAACCCTAACCCTAAGCTACCCTTGACTGCTTCTGCCTCCAATAGATTTCCTAAGCACTAGTGTTTTAAGGAACAGGTTAAAAAGAGAATCCTAATGTGATTTCTTGAGAATGGGTGTGTTCCTTATCTTATCCTAGTGTCTAAACTCTTCTCCATGGCTGGACCCCCAAACAATATTCCTGTACGTGCTAACGGGTATCTAGAGAGTGGGATAGGTTTAATAACTACCCTAACCCTAACGCGTACCCTAACCCTAACCCCTACCCTAACCCTAACGCGTACCCTAATCCTAACCTGTACCCTAAACCGAGCCCTAACCCTAACACTAACCCTAACTCTAACCCTAGCCCATACCCTACGCCGTACCCGAACCCCTCCCCGAACCCGTACCCTAAGCCGTACCCTAACCCTAACCCTAATCCTAACCCTAACCCTAAGCTACCCTTGACTGCTTCTGCCTCCAATAGATTTCCTAAGCACTAGTGTTTTAAGGAACAGGTTAAAAAGAGAATCCTAATGCGATTTCTTGAGAATGGGTGTGTTCCTTATCTTATCCTAGTGTCTAAACTCTTCTCCATGGCTGGACCCCCAAATAATATTCCTTTACGTGCTAAGGGGTATCTAGACAGTGGGATAGGTTTAATAACTACCCTAACCCTAACGCGTACCCTAACCCTAACACCTACCCTAACCCTAACGCGTACCCTAATCCTAACCCGTACCCTAAACCGAGCCCTAACCCTAACACTAACCCTAACCCTAACCCTAGCCCATACCCTACGCCGTACCCTAACCCCTCCCCGAACCCGTACCCTAAGCCGTACCCTAACCCTAACCCTAACCCTAAGCTACCCTTGACTGCTTCTGCCTCCAATAGATTTCTTAAGCACTAGTGTTTTAAGGAACAGGTTAAAAAGAGAATCCTAAGGTGATTTCTTGAGAATGGGTGTGTTCTTTATCTTATCCTAGTGTCTAAACTCTTCTCCATGGCTGGACCCCCAAATAATATTCCTTTACGTGCTAAGGGGTATCTAGAGAGTGGGATAGGTTTAATAACTACACTAACCCTAACGCGTACCCTAACCCTAACCCCTACCCTAACCCTAGCGCGTACCCTAATCCTAAACCGTACCCTAAACCGAGCCCTAACCCTAACACTAACCCTAACCCTAACCCTAGCCCATACCCTACGCCGTACCCGAACCCCTCCCCGAACCCGTACCCTACGCCGTACCCTAACCCTAACCCTAACCCTAACCCTAACACTAAGCAACCCTTGACTGCTTCTGCCTCCAATAGATTTCCTAAGCACTAGTGTTTTAAGGAACAGGTTAAAAAGAGAATCCTAATGTGATTTCTTGAGAATGGGTGTGTTCCTTATCTTATCCTAGTGTCTAAACTCTTCTCCATGGCTGGATCCCCAAATAATATTCCTTTACGTGCTAAGGGGTATCTAGAGAGTGGGATAGGTTTAATAACTACCCTAACCCTAACGCGTACCCTAACCCTAACCCCTACCCTAACTCTAACGCGTACCCTAATCCTAACCTGTACCCTAAACCGAGCCCTAACCCTAACACTAACCCTAACCCTAATCCTAGCCCATACCCTACGCCGTACCCGAACCCCTCCCGGAACCCGTACCCTAAGCCGTACCCTAACCCTAACCCTAACCCTAACCCTAACCCTAAGCTATCCTTGACTGCTTCTGCCTCCAATAGATTTCTTAAGCACTAGTGTTTTAAGGAACAGGTTAAAAAGAGAATCCTAATGTGATTTCTTGAGAATGGGTGTGTTCCTTATCTTATCCTAGTGTCTAAACTCTTCTCCATGGCTGGACCCCCAAATAATATTCCTTTACGTGCTAAGGGGTATCTAGACAGTGGGATAGGTTTAATAACTACCCTAACCCTAACGCGTACCCTAACCCTAACCCCTACCCTAACCCTAACGCGTACCCTAATCCTAACCCGTACCCTAAACCGAGCCCTAACCCTAACACTATCCCTAACCCTAACCCTAGACCATACCATACGCCGTACCCGAACCCCTCCCCGAACCCGTACCCTAAGCCGTACCCTAACCCTAACCCTAACCCTAAGCTACCCTTGACTGCTTCTGCCTCCAATAGATTTCTTAAGCACTAGTGTTTTAAGGAACAGGTTAAAAAGACAATCCTAAGGTGATTTCTTGAGAATGGGTGTGTTCCTTATCTTATCCTAGTGTCTAAACTCTTCTCCATGGCTGGACCCCCAAATAATATTCCTTTACGTGCTAAAGGGTATCTAGAGAGTGGGATAGGTTTAATAACTACCCTAACCCTAACGCGTACCCTAACCCTAACCCCTACCCTAACCCTAACGCGTACCCTAATCCTAAACTGTACCCTAAACCGAGCCCTAACCCTAACCCTAGCCCATACCCTACGCCGTACCCGAACCCCTCCCCGAACCCGTACCCTAAGCCGTACCCTAACCCTAACCCTAACCCTAACCCTGTCCCTAAGCTACCCTTGACTGCTTCTGCCTCCAATAGATTTCCTAAGCACTAGTGTTTTAAGGAACAGGTTAAAAAGAGAATCCTAATGTGATTTCTTGAGAATGGGTGTGTTCCTTATCTTATCCTAGTGTCTAAACTCTTCTCCATGGCTGGACCCCCAAATAATATTCCTTTACGTGCTAAGGGGTATCTAGAGAGTGGGATAGGTTTAATAACTACCCTAGCCCTAACGCGTACCTTAACCCTAACCCCTACCCTAACCCTAACGCATACCCTAATCCTAACCCGTACCCTAAACCGAGCCCTAACCCTAACACTAACCCTAACCCTAACCCTAGCCCATACCCTACGCCGTACCCGAACCCCTCCCCGAACCCGTACCCTAAGCCGTACCCTAACCCTAACCCTAACCCTAACCCTAACCCTAAGCTACCCTTGACTGCTTCTGCCTCCAATAGATTTCCTAAGCACTAGTGTTTTAAGGAACAGGTTAAAAAGAGAATCCTAATGTGATTTCTTGAGAATGGGTGTGTTCCTTATCTTATCCTAGTGTCTAAACTCTTCTCCATGGCTGGACCCCCAAACAATATTCCTGTACGTGCTAACGGGTATCTAGAGAGTGGGATAGGTTTAATAACTACCCTAACCCTAACGCGTACCCTAACCCTAACCCCTACCCTAACCCTAACGCGTACCCTAATCCTAACCTGTACCCTAAACCGAGCCCTAACCCTAACACTAACCCTAACTCTAACCCTAGCCCATACCCTACGCCGTACCCGAACCCCTCCCCGAACCCGTACCCTAAGCCGTACCCTAACCCTAACCCTAATCCTAACCCTAACCCTAAGCTACCCTTGACTGCTTCTGCCTCCAATAGATTTCCTAAGCACTAGTGTTTTAAGGAACAGGTTAAAAAGAGAATCCTAATGCGATTTCTTGAGAATGGGTGTGTTCCTTATCTTATCCTAGTGTCTAAACTCTTCTCCATGGCTGGACCCCCAAATAATATTCCTTTACGTGCTAAGGGGTATCTAGACAGTGGGATAGGTTTAATAACTACCCTAACCCTAACGCGTACCCTAACCCTAACACCTACCCTAACCCTAACGCGTACCCTAATCCTAACCCGTACCCTAAACCGAGCCCTAACCCTAACACTAACCCTAACCCTAACCCTAGCCCATACCCTACGCCGTACCCTAACCCCTCCCTGAACCCGTACCCTAAGCCGTACCCTAACCCTAACCCTAACCCTAAGCTACCCTTGACTGCTTCTGCCTCCAATAGATTTCTTAAGCACTAGTGTTTTAAGGAACAGGTTAAAAAGAGAATCCTAAGGTGATTTCTTGAGAATGGGTGTGTTCTTTATCTTATCCTAGTGTCTAAACTCTTCTCCATGGCTGGACCCCCAAATAATATTCCTTTACGTGCTAAGGGGTATCTAGAGAGTGGGATAGGTTTAATAACTACACTAACCCTAACGCGTACCCTAACCCTAACCCCTACCCTAACCCTAGCGCGTACCCTAATCCTAAACCGTACCCTAAACCGAGCCCTAACCCTAACACTAACCCTAACCCTAACCCTAGCCCATACCCTACGCCGTACCCGAACCCCTCCCCGAACCCGTACCCTACGCCGTACCCTAACCCTAACCCTAACCCTAACCCTAACACTAAGCAACCCTTGACTGCTTCTGCCTCCAATAGATTTCCTAAGCACTAGTGTTTTAAGGAACAGGTTAAAAAGAGAATCCTAATGTGATTTCTTGAGAATGGGTGTGTTCCTTATCTTATCCTAGTGTCTAAACTCTTCTCCATGGCTGGATCCCCAAATAATATTCCTTTACGTGCTAAGGGGTATCTAGAGAGTGGGATAGGTTTAATAACTACCCTAACCCTAACGCGTACCCTAACCCTAACCCCTACCCTAACTCTAACGCGTACCCTAATCCTAACCTGTACCCTAAACCGAGCCCTAACCCTAACACTAACCCTAACCCTAATCCTAGCCCATACCCTACGCCGTACCCGAACCCCTCCCGGAACCCGTACCCTAAGCCGTACCCTAACCCTAACCCTAACCCTAACCCTAACCCTAAGCTACCCTTGACTGCTTCTGCCTCCAATAGATTTCTTAAGAACTAGTGTTTTAAGGAACAGGTTAAAAAGAGAATCCTAATGTGATTTCTTGAGAATGGGTGTGTTCCTTATCTTATCCTAGTGTCTAAACTCTTCTCCATGGCTGGACCCCCAAATAATATTCCTTTACGTGCTAATGGGTATCTAGACAGTGGGATAGGTTTAATAACTACCCTAACCCTAACGCGTACCCTAACCCTAACCCCTACCCTAACCCTAACGCGTACCCTAATCCTAACCCGTACCCTAAACCGAGCCCTAACCCTAACACTATCCCTAACCCTAACCCTAGACCATACCATACGCCGTACCCGAACCCCTCCCCGAACCCGTACCCTAAGCTGTACCCTAACCCTAACCCTAACCCTAAGCTACCCTTGACTGCTTCTGCCTCCAATAGATTTCTTAAGCACTAGTGTTTTAAGGAACAGGTTAAAAAGACAATCCTAAGGTGATTTCTTGAGAATGGGTGTGTTCCTTATCTTATCCTAGTGTCTAAACTCTTCTCCATGGCTGGACCCCCAAATAATATTCCTTTACGTGCTAAGGGGTATCTAGAGAGTGGGATAGGTTTAATAACTACCCTAACCCTAACGCGTACCCTAACCCTAACCCCTACCCTAACCCTAACGCGTACCCTAATCCTAACCTGTACCCTAAACCGAGCCCTAACCCTAACACTAACCCTAACCCTAACCCTAGCCCATACCCTACGCCGTACCCGAACCCCTCCCCGAACCCGTACCCTA
This sequence comes from Balaenoptera acutorostrata, assembly GCF_949987535.1. Taxonomy (NCBI): domain Eukaryota; kingdom Metazoa; phylum Chordata; class Mammalia; order Artiodactyla; family Balaenopteridae; genus Balaenoptera; species Balaenoptera acutorostrata. Next base: position 84,174 of record NW_026646155.1, read on the forward strand.
AGCCGTACCCTAACCCTAACCCTAACCCTAACCCTGTCCCTAAGCTACCCTTGACTGCTTCTGCCTCCAATAGATTTCCTAAGCACTAGTGTTTTAAGGAACAGGTTAAAAAGAGAATCCTAATGTGATTTCTTGTAAATGGGTGTGTTCCTTATCTTATCCTAGTGTCTAAACTCTTCTCCATGGCTGGACCCCCAAATAATATTCCTTTACGTGCTAAGGGGTATCTAGAGAGTGGGATAGGTTTAATAACTACCCTAGCCCTAACGCGTACCTTAACCCTAACCCCTACCCTAACCCTAACGCATACCCTAATCCTAACCCGTACCCTAAACCGAGCCCTAACCCTAACACTAACCCTAACCCTAACCCTAGCCCATACCCTACGCCGTACCCGAACCCCTCCCCGAACCCGTACCCTAAGCCGTACCCTAAACCTAACCCTAACCCTAACCCTAACCCTAAACGACCCTTGACTGCTTCTGCCTCCAATAGATTTCCTAAGCACTAGTGTTTTAAGGAACAGTTTAAAAAGAGAATCCTAATGTGATTTCTTGAGAATGGGTGTGTTCCTTATCTTATCCTAGTGTCTAAACTCTTCTCCATGGCTGTACCCCCAAATAATATTCCTTTACGTGCTAAGGGGTATCTAGAGAGTGGGATAGGTTTAATAACTAACCTAGCCCTAACGCGTACCCTAACCCTAACCCCTACCCTAACCCTAACGCGTACCCTAAACCTAACCCGTACCCTAAACCGAGCCCTAACCCTAACACTAACCCTAACCCTAACCCTAGCCCATACCCTACGCCGTACACGAACCGCTCCCCGAACCCATACCCTAAGCCGTACCCTAACCCTAACCCTAACCCTAACCCTAACCCTAAGCTACCCTTGACGGCTTCTGCCTCCAATAGATTTCCTAAGCACTAGTGTTTTAAGGAACAGGTTAAAAAGAGAATCCTAATGTGATTTCTTGAGAATGGGTGTGTTCCTTATCTTATCCTAGTGTCTAAACTCTTCTCCATGGCTGGACCCCCAAATAATATTCCTTTACGTGCTAAGGAGTATCTAGAGAGTGGGATAGGTTTAATAACTACCCTAACACTAATGCGTACCCTAACCCTAACCCCTACCCTAACCCTAGCGCGTACCCTAATCCTAACCCGTACCCTAAACGGAGCCCTAAACCTAACACTAACCCTAACCCTAACCCTAGCACATACCCTACGCCGTACCCGAACCCCTCACCGAACCCGTACCCTAAGCCATACCCTAACCCTAACCCTAACCCTAACCCTAACCCTAAGCTACCCTTGACTGCTTCTGCCTCCAATAGATTTCCTAAGCACTAGTGTTTTAAGGAACAGGTTAAAAAGAGAGTCCTAATGTGATTTCTTGAGAATGGGTGTGTTCCTTATCTTATCCTAGTGTCTAAACTCTTCTCCATGGCTGGACCCCCAAATAATATTCCTTTACGTGCTAAGGGGTATCTAGAGAGTGGGATAGGTTTAATAACTACCCTAACCCTAACGCGTACCCTAACCCTAACCCCTACCCTAACCCTAACGCGTACCCTAATCCTAACCCATACCCTAAACCGAGCCCTATCCCTAACACTAACCCTAACCCTAACCCTAGCCCATACCCTACGCCGTACCCGAACCCCTCCCCGAACCCGTACCCTAAGCCGTACCCTAAACCTAACCCTAACCCTAACCCTAACCCTAAACGACCCTTGACTGCTTCTGCCTCCAATAGATTTCCTAAGCACTAGTGTTTTAAGGAACAGTTTAAAAAGAGAATCCTAATGTGATTTCTTGAGAATGGGTGTGTTCCTTATCTTATCCTAGTGTCTAAACTCTTCTCCATGGCTGTACCCCCAAATAATATTCCTTTACGTGCTAAGGGGTATCTAGAGAGTGGGATAGGTTTAATAACTAACCTAGCCCTAACGCGTACCCTAACCCTAACCCCTACCCTAACCCTAACGCGTACCCTAAACCTAACCCGTACCCTAAACCGAGCCCTAACCCTAACACTAACCCTAACCCTAACCCTAGCCCATACCCTACGCCGTACATGAACCCCTCCCCGAACCCATACCCTAAGCCGTACCCTAACCCTAACCCTAACCCTAACCCTAACCCTAAGCTACCCTTGACGGCTTCTGCCTCCAATAGATTTCCTAAGCACTAGTGTTTTAAGGAACAGGTTAAAAAGAGAATCCTAATGTGATTTCTTGAGAATGGGTGTGTTCCTTATCTTATCCTAGTGTCTAAACTCTTCTCCATGGCTGGACCCCCAAATAATATTCCTTTACGTGCTAAGGGGTATCTAGAGAGTGGGATAGGTTTAATAACTACCCTAACACTAATGCGTACCCTAACCCTAACCCCTACCCTAACCCTAACGCGTACCCTAATCCTAACCCGTACCCTAAACGGAGCCCTAAACCTAACACTAACCGTAACCCAAACCCTAGCACATACCCTACGCCGTACCCGAACCCCTCACCGAACCCGTACCCTAAGCCATACCCTAACCCTAACCCTAACCCTAACCCTAACCCTAACCCTAAGCTACCCTTGACTGCTTCTGCCTCCAATAGATTTCCTAAGCACTAGTGTTTTAAGGAACAGGTTAAAAAGAGAGTCCTAATGTGATTTCTTGAGAATGGGTGTGTTCCTTATCTTATCCTAGTGTCTAAACTCTTCTCCATGGCTGGACCCCCAAATAATATTCCTTTACGTGCTAAGGGGTATCTAGAGAGTGGGATAGGTTTAATAACTACCCTAACCCTAACGCGTACCCTAACCCTAACCCCTACCCTAACCCTAACGCGTACCCTAATCCTAACCCATACCCTAAACCGAGCCCTAACCCTAACACTAACCCTAACCCTAACCCTAGCCCATACCCTACGCCGTACCCGAACCCCTCCCCGAACCCGTACCCTAAGCCGTACCCTAACCCTAACCCTAACCCTAACCCTAACCCTAAGCTACACTTGGCTGCTTCTGCCTCCAATAGATTTCCTAAGCACTAGTGTTTTAAGGAACAGGTTAAAAAGAGAGTCCTAATGTGATTTCTTGAGAATGGGTGTGTTCCTTATCTTATCCTAGTGTCTAAACTCTTCTCCATGGCTGGACCCCCAAATAATATTCCTTTACGTGCTAAGGGGTATCTAGAGAGTGGGATAGGTTTAATAACTACCCTAACCCTAACGCGTACCCTAACCCTAACCCCTACCCTAACCCTAACGCGTACCCTAATCCTAACCAGCACCCTAAACCGAGCCCTAACCCTAACACTAACCCTAACCCTAGCCCATACCCTACGCCGTACCCGAACCCCTCCCCAAACCCGTAACCTAAGCCGTACCCTAACCCTAACCCTAACCCTAACCCCAACCCTAAGCTACCCGTGACTGCTTCTGCCTCCAATAGATTTCCTAAGCACTAGTGTTTTAAGGAACAGGTTAAAAAGAGAATCCTAATGTGATTTCTTGAGAATGGGTGTGTTCCTTATCTTATCCTAGTGTCTAAACTCTTCTCCATGGCTGGACCCCCAAATAATATTCCTTTACGTGCTAAGGGGTATCTAGAGAGTGGGATAGGTTTAATAAGTACCCTACCCCTAACGCGTACCTTAACCCTAACCCCTACCCTAACCCTAACGCATACCCTAATCCTAACCCGTACCCTAAACCGAGCCCTTACCCTAACACTAACCCTAACCTTAACCCTAGCCCATACCCTACGCCGTACCCGAACCCCTCCCCGAACCCGTACCCTAAGCCGTCCCCTACTACTAACCCTAACCCTAACCCTAACCCTAAGCTACCCTTGACTGCTTCTGCCTCCAATAGATTTCCTAAGCACTAGTGTTTTAAGGAACAGGTTAAAAAGAGAATCCTAATGTGATTTCTTGAGAATGGGTGTGTTCCTTATCTTATCCTAGTGTCTAAACTCTTCTCCATGGCTGGACCCCCAAATAATATTCCTTTACGTGCTAAGGGGTATCTAGAGAGTGGGATAGGTTTAATAACTACCCTAACCCTAACGCATACGTAACCCTAGCCCCTACCCTAACCCTAACGCGTACCCTAATCCTAACACGTACACTAAACCGAGCCCTAACCCTAACACTAACCCTAACCCTAGCCCATACCCTACGCCGTACCCGAACCCCTCCCCGAACCCGTACCCTAAGCCGTACCCTAACCCTAACCCTAACCCTAAGCTACCCTTGACTGCTTCTGCCTCCAATAGATTTCCTAAGCACTAGTGTTTTAAGGAACAGGTTAAAAAGAGAATCCTAATGTGATTTCTTGAGAATGGGTGTGTTCCTTATCTTATCCTAGTGTCTAAACTCTTCTCCATGGCTGGACCCCCAAATAATATTCCTTTACGTGCTAAGGGGTATCTAGAGAGTGGGATAGGTTTAATAACTACCCTAACCCTAACGCGTACCCTAACCCTAACCCTTACCCTAACCCTAACGCGTACACTAATCCTAACCCGTACCCTAAACCGAGCCCTAACCCTAACACTGACCCTAACCCTAACCCTAGCCCATACCCTACGCCGTACCCGAACCCCTCCCCGAACCCGTACCCTAAGCCGTACCCTAACCCTAACCCTAACCCTAACCCTAACCCTAAGCTACCCTTGACTGCTTCTGCCTCCAATAGATTTCCTAAGCACTAGTGTTTTAAGGAACAGGTTAAAAAGAGAATCCTAATGTGATTTCTTGAGAATGGGTGTGTTCCTTATCTTATGCTAGTGTCTAAACTCTTCTCCATGGCTGGACCCCCAAATAATATTCCTTTACGTGCTAAGGGGTATCTAGAGAGTGGGATAGGTTTAATAACTACTCTAACCCTAACGCGTACCCTAACCCTAACCCCTACCCTAACCCTAACGCGTACCCTAATCCTAACCCGTACCCTAAACCGAGCCCTAACCCTAACACTAACCCTAGCCCTAACCCTAGCCCATACCCTACGCCGTACCCGAACCCCTCCCCGAACCCGTATCCTAAGCCGTACCCTAACCCTAACCCTAACCCTAACCCTAACCCTAAGCTACCCTTGACTGCTTCTGCCTCCAATAGATTTCCTAAGAACTAGTGTTTTAAGGAACAGGTTAAAAAGAGAATCCTAATGTGATTTCTTGAGAATGGGTGTGTTCCTTATCTTATCCTAGTGTCTAAACTCTTCTCCATGGCTGGACCCCCAAATAATATTCCTTTACGTGCTAAGGGGTATCTAGAGAGTGGGATAGGTTTAATAACTAACCTAGCCCTAACGCGTACCCTAACCCTAACCACTACCCTAACCCTAACACGTACCCTAAACCTAACCCGTACCCTAAACCGAGCCCTAACCCTAACACTAATCCTAACCCTAACCCTAGCCCATACCCTACGCCGTACCCGAACCCCTCCCCTAACCCGTATCCTAAGCCGTACCCTAACCCTAACCCTAACCCTAACCCTAACACTAAGCTACCCTTGACTGCTTCTGCCTCCAATAGATTTCCTAAGCACTAGTGTTTTATGGAACAGGTTAAAAAGAGAATCCTAATGTGATTTCTTGAGAATAGGTGTGTTCCTTATCTTATCCTAGTGTCTAAACTCTTCTCCATGGCTGGACCCCCAAATAATATTCCTTTACGTGCTAAGGGGTATCTAGAGAGTGGGATAGGTTTAATAACTAACCTAGCCCTAACGCCTACCCTAACCCTAACCCCTACCCTAACCCTAACGCGTACCCTAAACCTAACCCGTACCCTAAACCGAGCCCTAACCCTAACACTAACCCTAACCCTAGCCCATACCCTACGCCGTACCCGAACCCCTCCCCGAACCCGTACCCTAAGCCGTACCCTAACCCTAACCCTAACCCTAACCCTAACCCTAAGCTACCCTTGACTGCTTCTGCCTCCAATAGATTTCCTAAGCACTAGTGTTTTAAGGAACAGGTTAAAAAGAGAATCCTAATGTGATTTCTTGAGAATGGGTGTGTTCCTTATCTTATGCTAGTGTCTAAACTCTTCTCCATGGCTGGACCCCCAAATAATATTCCTTTACGTGCTAAGGGGTATCTAGAGAGTGGGATAGGTTTAATAACTACCCTAACCCTAATGCGTACCCTAACCCTAACCCCTACCCTAACCCTAACGCGTACCCTAATCCTAACCCGTACCCTAAACCGAGCCCTAACCCTAACACTAACCCTAGCCCTAACCCTAGCCCATACCCTACGCCGTACCCGAACCCCTCCCCAAACCCGTACCCTAAGCCGTACCCTAACCCTAACCCTAACCCTAACCCTAACCCTAAGCTACCCGTGACTGCTTCTGCCTCCAATAGATTTCCTAAGCACTAGTGTTTTAAGGAACAGGTTAAAAAGAGAGTCCTAATGTGATTTCTTGAGAATGGGTGTGTTCCTTATCTTATCCTAGTGTCTAAATTCTTCTCCATGGCTGGACCCCCAAATAATATTCCTTTACGTGCTAAGGGGTATCTAGAGAGTGGGATAGGTTTAATAACTACCCTAACCCTAATGCGTACCCTAACCCTAACCCCTACCCTAACCCTAACGCGTACCCTAATCCTAACCCGTACCCTAAACCGAGCCCTAACCCTAACACTAACCCTAACGCTAACCCTAACCCATACACTACGCCCTACCCGAACCCCTCCCCGAACCCGTACCCTAAGCCATACCCTAACCCTAACCCTAACCCTAAGCTACCCTTGACTGCTTCTGCCTCCAATAGATTTCCTAAGCACTAGTGTTTTAAGGAACAGGTTAAAAAGAGAATCCTAATGTGATTTCTTGATAATGGGTGTGTTCCTTATCTTTTCCTCGTGTCTAAACTCTTCTCCATGGCTGGACCCCCAAATAATATTCCTTTACGTGCTAAGGGGTATCTAGAGAGTGGGATAGGTTTAATAACTAACCTCACACTATCGCGTACCCTAACCCTAACCCCTACCCTAACACTAACGCGTACCCTAATCCTAACCCTTACCCTAAACCGAGCCCTAACCCTAACCCTAACCCTAACGCGTACCCTAACCCTAACCCCTACCCTAACCCTAATGCGTACCTTAATCCTAACCCGTACCCTAAACCGAGCCCTAACCCTAACACTAGCGCTAACCCTAACCCTAACCCATACCCTACGCCCTACCCGAACCCCTCCCCGAACCCGTACCCTAAGCCGTACCCTAACCCTCACCCTAAACCTAGCCCTAACCCTAAGTTACCCTTGACTGCTTCTGCCTCCAATAGATTTCCTAAGCACTAGTGTTTTAAGGAACAGGTTAAAAAGAGAATCCTAATGTGATTTCTTGATAATGGGTGTGTTCCTTATCTTCTCCTAGTGTCTAAGCTCTTCTCCATGGCTGGACCCCCAAATAATATTCCTTTACGTGCTAAGGGGTATCTAGAGAGTGGGATAGGTTTAATAACTACTCTCACCCTAAAGCGTACCCTAACCCTAACCGCTACCCTAACCATAACGCGTACCCTAATCCTAACCCGTACCCTAAACCGAGCCCTAACACTAACACTAACCCTAACCCTAACCCTAACCCATACCCTACGCCCTTCCCAAACCCCTCCCCGAACCCGTACCCTAAGCCGTACCCTAACCCTCACCCTAACTCTAACCCTAACCCTAAGCTACCCTTGATTGCTTCTGCCTCCAATATATTTCCTAAGCACTAGTGTTTTAAGGAACAGGTTAAAAAGAGAATCCTAATGTGATTTCTTGATAATGGGTGTGTTCCTTATCTTCTCCTAGTGTCTAAACTCTTCTCCATGGCTGGACCCCCAAATAATATTCCTTTATGTGCTAAGGGGTATCTAGAGAGTGGGATAGGTTTAATAACTACCCTCACCCTAGTGCGTACCATAACCCTAACCCCTACCCTAACACTAACGCGTACCCTAATCCTAACCCGTACCCTAAACCGAGCCCGAACCCTAACACTAACCCTAACCCTAACCCATACCCTACGCCCTACCCGAACCCGTACCCTAAGCCATACCCTAACCCTCACCCTAACCCTAACCCTAACCCTAAATTACTCTTGACTGCTTCTGCCTCCAATAGATTTCCTAAGCACTAGTGTTTTAAGGAACAGGTTAAAAAGAGAATCCTAATGTGATTTCTTGATAATGGGTGTGTTCCTTATCTTCTCCTAGTGTCTAAACTCTTCTCCATGGCTGGACCCCCAAATAATATTCCTTAACGTGCTAAGGGGTATCTAGAGAGTGGGATAGGTTTAATAAGTAACCTCACCCTATCGCATATCCTAACCCTAACCCCTACCCTAACCCTAACGCGTACCCTAATCCTAACCCGTACCCTAAACCGAGCCCTAACCCTAACACTAACCCTAACCCTAACCCTAACCCATACACTACTCCCTACCCGAACCCCTCCCCGAAACCGTACCCTAAGCCATACCCTAACCCTAACCCTAACCCTAAGCTACCCTTGACTGCTTCTGCCTCCAATAGATTTCCTAAGCACTAGTGTTTTAAGGAACAGGTTAAAAAGAGAATCCTAATGTGATTTCTTGATAATCGGTGTGCTCCTTATCTTCTCCTAGTGTCTAAACTCTTCTCCATGGCTGGACCCCCAAATAATATTCCTTTACGTGCTAAGGGGTATCTAGAGAGTGTGATAGGTTTAATAACTACCCTCACCCTAACGCGTACGCTAACCCTAACCCCTACCCTAACCCTAACGCGTACCCTAATCCTAACCCGTACCCTAAACCGAGCCCTAACCCTAACACTAACCCTAACCCTAACCCTAACCCATACCCTACGCCCTACCCGAACCCGTACCCTAAGCCATACCCTAACCCTCACCCTAACCCTAACCCTAACCCTAAGCTACTCTTGACTGCTTCTGCCTCCAATAGATTTCCTAAGCACTAGTGTTTTAAGGAACAGGTTAAAAAGAGAATCCTAATGTGATTTCTTGATAATGGGTGTGTTCCTTATCTTCTCCTAGTGTCTAAACTCTTCTCCATGGCTGGACCCCCAAATAATATTCCTTTACGTGCTCAGGGGTATCTAGAGAGTGGGATTGGTTTAATAACTACCCTCACCCTAGTGCGTACCATAACCCTAACCCCTACCCTAACACTAACGCGTACCCTAATCCTAACCCGTACCCTAAACCGAGCCCGAACCCTAACCCTAACCCTAACCCTAACCCTAACCCTAACCCTAACCCTAAGCTACCCTTGACTGCTTCTGCCTCCAATTGATTTCCTAAGCACTAGTGTTTTAAGGAACAGGTTAAAAAGAGAATCCTAATGTGATTTCGTGATAATGGGTGTGTTCCTTATATTTTCCTAGTGTCTAAAAACTTCTCCATGGCTGGACCCCCAAATAATATTCCTTTACGTGCTAGGGGGTATCTAGAGAGTGGGATAGGTTTAATAACTACCCTCACCCTAATGTGTACCCTAACCCTAACACCTACCCTAACCCTAACGCATACCCTAATCCTAACCCGTACCCTAAACCGAGCCCTAACCCTAACACTTACCCTAACCCTAACCCTAACCCATACCCTACGCCCTAACCGAACCCTTCCCCGAACCCGTACCCTAAGCCGTACCCTAACCCTAAACCTAACCCTAAGCTACCCTTGACTGCTTCTGCCTCCAATAGATTTCCTAAGCACTAGTGTTTTAAGGAACAGGTTAAAAAGAGAATCCTAATGTGATTTCTTGATAATGGGTGTGTTCCTTATCTTCTCCTCGTGTCTAAACTCTTCTCCATGGCTGGACCCCCAAATAATATTCCTTTACGTGCTAAGGGGTATCTAGAGAGTGTGATAGGTTTAATAACTACCCTCACCCTAACGCGTACGCTAACCCTAACCCCTACCCTAACCCTAACGCGTACCCTAATCCTAACCGGTACCCTAAACCGAGCCCTAACCCTAACACTAACCGTAACACTAACCCTAACCCATACCCTACGCCCTACCCGAACCCGTACCCTAAGCCATACCCTAACCCTCACCCTAACCCTCACCCTAACCCTAAGCTACTCTTGACTGCTTCTGCCTCCAATAGATTTCCTAAGCACCAGTGTTTTAAGGAACAGGTTAAATAGAGAATCCTAATGTGATTTCTTGATAATGGGTGTGTTCCTTATCTTCTCCTAGTGTCTAAACTCTTCTCCATGGCTGGACCCCCAAATAATATTCCTTTACGTGCTAAGGGGTATCTAGAGAGTGGGATAGGTTTAATAAGTAACCTCACCCTATCGCATATCCTAACCCTAACCCCTACCCTAACCCTAACGCGTACCCTAATCCTAACCCGTACCCTAAACCGAGCCCTAACCCTAACACTAACCCTAACGCTAACCCTAACCCATACACTACGCCCTACCCGAACCCCTCCCCGAACCCGTACCCTAAGCCATACCCTAACCCTAACCCTAACCCTAAGCTACCCTTGATTGCTTCTGCCTCCAATAGATTTCCTAAGCACTAGTGTTTTAAGGAACAGGTTAAAAAGAGAATCCTAATGTGATTTCTTGATAATGGGTGTGTTCCTTATCTTCTCCTCGTGTCTAAACTCTTCTCCATGGCTGGCCCCCCAAATAATATTCCTTTACGTGCTAAGGGGTATCTAGAGAGTGGGATAGGTTTAATAACTAACCTCACACTATCGCGTACCCTAACCCTAACCCCTACCCTAACACTAACGCGTACCCTAATCCTAACCCTTACCCTAAACCGAGCCCTAACCCTAATCCTAACCCTAACGCGTACCCTAACCCTAACCCCTACCCTAACCCTAATGCGTACCCTAATCCTAACCCGTACCCTAAACCGAGCCCTAACCCTAACACTAGCGCTAACCCTAACCCTAACCCATACCCTACGCCCTACCCGAACCCCTCCCCGAACCCGTACCCTAAGCCGTACCCTAACCCTCACCCTAAACCTAACCCTAACCCTAAGTTACCCTTGACTGCTTCTGCCTCCAATAGATTTCCTAAGCACTAGTGTTTTAAGGAACAGGTTAAAAAGAGAATCCTAATGTGATTTCTTGATAATGGGTGTGTTCCTTATCTTCTCCTAGTGTCTAAGCTCTTCTCCATGGCTGGACCCCCAAATAATATTCCTTGAAGTGCTAAGGGGTATCTAGAGAGTGGGATAGGTTTAATAACTACTCTCACCCTAAAGCGTACCCTAACCCTAACCGCTACCCTAACCCTAACGCGTACCCTAATCCTAACCCGTACCCTAAACCGAGCCCTAACACTAACACTAACCCTAACCCTAACCCTAACCCATACCCTACGCCCTACCCAAACCCCTCCCCGAACCCATACCCTAAGCCGTACCCTAACCCTCACCCTAACTCTAACCCTAACCCTAAGCTACCCTTGATTGCTTCTGCCTCCAATAGATTTCCTAAGCACTAGTGTTTTAAGGAACAGGTTAAAAAGAGAATCCTAATGTGATTTCTTGATAATGGGTGTGTTCCTTATCATCTCCTCGTGTCTAAACTCTTCTCCATGGCTGGACCCCCAAATAATATTCCTTTACGTGCTAAGGGGTATCTAGAGAGTGGGATAGGTTTAATAACTACCCTCACCCTAGTGCGTACCATAACCCTAACCCCTACCCTAACACTAACGCGTACCCTAATCCTAACCCGTACCCTAAACCGAGCCCTAACCCTAACACTAGCCCTAACCCTAACCCTAACCCATACCCTACGCCCTACCCGAACCCCTCCCCGAACCCGTACCCTAAGCCGTACCCTAACCCTCACCCTATCCCTAACCCTAAACCTAAGCTACCCTTGACTGCTTCTGCCACCAATAGATTTCCTAAGCACTAGTGTTTTAAGGTACAGGTTAAAAAGAGAATCCTAATGTGATTTCTTGATAATGGGTGTGCTCCTTATCTTCTCCTAGTGTCTAAACTCTTCTCCATGGCTGGACCCCCAAATAATATTCCTTTACGTGCTAAGGGGTATCTAGAGAGTGGGATAGGTTTAATAACTAACCTCACCCTAAAGCGTAACCTAACCCTAACCCCTACCCTAACACTAACGCGTACCCTAATCCTAACCCGTGCCCTAAACCGAGCCCTAACCCTAACACTAGCCCTAACCGTAACCCTAACCCATACCCTACGCCCTACCCGAACCCCTCCCCGAACCCGTACCCTAAGCCGTACCCTAACCCTCACCATAACCCTAACCCTAACACTAAGCTACCCTTGACTGCTTCTGCCTCCAATAGATTTCCTAAGCACTAGTGTTTTAAGGAACAGGTTAAAAAGAGAATCCTAATGTGATTTCTTGATAATGGGTGTGTTCCTTATTTTCTCCTAGTGTCTAAACTCTTCTCCATGGCTGGACCCCCAAATAATATTCCTTTACGTGCTCTGGGGTATCTAGAGAGTGGGATAGGTTTAATAACTACCCTCACCCTAGTGCGTACCATAACCCTAACCCCTACCCTAACACTAACGCGTACCCTAATCCTAACCCGTACCCTAAACCGAGCCCGAACCCTAACCCTAACCCTAACCCTAACCCTAACCCTAACCCTAAGCTACCCTTGACTGCTTCTGCCTCCAATTGATTTCCTAAGCACTAGTGTTTTAAGGAACAGGTTAAAAAGAGAATCCTAATGTGATTTCGTGATAATGGGTGTGTTCCTTATATTTTCCTAGTGTCTAAACACTTCTCCATGGCTGGACCCCCAAATAATATTCCTTTACGTGCTAGGGGGTATCTAGAGAGTGGGATAGGTTTAATCACTACCCTCACCCTAATGCGTACCCTAAACCTAACACCTACCCTAATCCTAACCCGTACCCTAAACCGAGCCCTAACCCTAACACTTACCCTAACCCTAACCCTAACCCATACCCTACGCCCTACCCGAACCCCTCCCCGAACCCGTACCCTAAGCCGTACCCTAACCCTAAACCTAACCCTAACCCTAACCCTAAGTTACCCTTGACTGCTTCTGCCTCCAATAGATTTCCTAAGCACTAGTGTTTTAAGGAACAGGTTAAAAAGAGAATCCTAATGTGATTTCTTGATAATGGGTGTGTTCCTTATCTTCTCCTAGTGTCTAAGCTCTTCTCCATGGCTGGACCCCCAAATAATATTCCTTTACGTGCTAAGGGGTATCTAGAGAGTGGGATAGGTTTAATAACTACTCTCACCCTAAAGCGTACCCTAACCCTAACCGCTACCCTAACCCTAACGCGTACCCTAATCCTAACCCGTACCCTAAACCGAGCCCTAACACTAACACTAACCCTAACCCTAACCCTAACCCATACCCTACGCCCTACCCAAACCCCTCCCCGAACCCATACCCTAAGCCGTACCCTAACCCTCACCCTAACTCTAACCCTAACCCTAAGCTACCCTTGATTGCTTCTGCCTCCAATAGATTTCCTAAGCACTAGTGTTTTAAGGAACAGGTTAAAAAGAGAATCCTAATGTGATTTCTTGATAATGGGTGTGTTCCTTATCTTCTCCTAGTGTCTAAACTCTTCTCCATGGCTGGACCCCCAAATAATATTCCTTTACGTGCTAAGGGGTATCTAGAGAGTGGGATAGGTTTAATAACTACCCTCACCCTAGTGCGTACCATAACCCTAACCCCTACCCTAACACTAACGCGTACCCTAATCCTAACCCGTACCCTAAACCGAGCCCTAACCCTAACACTAGCCCTAACCCTAACCCTAACCCATACCCTACGCCCTACCCGAACCCCTCCCCGAACCCGTACCCTAAGCCGTACCCTAACCCTCACCCTAACCCTAACCCTAAACCTAAGCTACCCTTGACTGCTTCTGCCACCAATAGATTTCCTAAGCACTAGTGTTTTAAGGTACAGGTTAAAAAGAGAATCCTAATGTGATTTCTTGATAATGGGTGTGCTCCTTATCTTCCTCTAGTGTCTAAACTCTTCTCCATGGCTGGACCCCAAATAATATTCCTTTACGTGCTAAGGGGTATCTAGAGAGTGGGATAGGTTTAATAACTAACCTCACCCTAAAGCGTAACCTAACCCTAACCCCTACCCTAACACTAACGCGTACCCTAATCCTAACCCGTACCCTAAACCGAGCCCGAACCCTAACACTAACCCTAACCCTAACCCATACCCTACGCCCTACCCGAACCCCTCCCCGAACCCATACCCTAAGCCGTACCCTAACCCTCACCCTAAACCTAACCCTAACCCTAAGCTACCCTTGACTGCTTCTGCCTCCAATAGATTTCCTAAGCACTAGTGTTTTAAGGAACAGGTTAAATAGAGAATCCTAAAGTGATTTGTTGATAATGGGTGTGTTCCTTATCTTCTCCTAGTGTCTAAGCTCTTCTCCATGGCTGGACCCCCAAATAATATTCTTTACGTGCTAAGGGGTATCTAGAGAGTGGGATAGGTTTAATAACTACCCTCACCCTAGTGTGTACCATAACCCTAACCCCTACCCTAACACTAACGCGTACCCTAATCCTAACCCGTGCCCTAAACCGAGCCCTAACCCTAACACTAGCCCTAACCGTAACCCTAACCCATACCCTACGCCCTACCCGAACCCCTCCCCGAACCCGTACCCTAAGCCGTACCCTAACCCTCATCATAACCCTAACCCTAACACTAAGCTACCCTTGACTGCTTCTGCCTCCAATAGATTTCCTAAGCACTAGTGTTTTAAGGAACAGGTTAAAAAGAGAATCCTAATGTGATTTCTTGATAATGGGTGTGTTCCTTATCTTCTCCTAGTGTCTAAACTCTTCTCCATGGCTGGACCCCCAAATAATATTCCTTTACGTGCTCTGGGGTATCTAGAGAGTGGGATAGGTTTAATAACTACCCTCACCCTAGTGCGTACCATAACCCTAACCCCTACCCTAACACTAACGCGTACCCTAATCCTAACCCGTACCCTAAACCGAGCCCGAACCCTAACCCTAACCCTAACCCTAACCCTAAACCTAACCCTAACCCTAAGCTACCCTTGACTGCTTCTGCCTCCAATTGATTTCCTAAGCACTAGTGTTTTAAGGAACAGGTTAAAAAGAGAATCCTAATGTGATTTCGTGATAATGGGTGTGTTCCTTATATTTTCCTAGTGTCTAAACACTTCTCCATGGCTGGACCCCCAAATAATATTCCTTTACGTGCTAGGGGGTATCTAGAGAGTGGGATAGGTTTAATAACTACCCTCACCCTAATGCGTACCCTAACCCTAACACCTACCCTAATCCTAACCCGTACCCTAAACCGAGCCCTAACCCTAACACTTACCCTAACCCTAACCCTAACCCATACCCTACGCCCTACTCGAACCCCTCCCCGAACCCGTACCTTAAGCCGTACCCTAACCCTAAACCTAACCCTAAGCTACCCTTGACTGCTTCTGCTTCCAATATATTTCCTAAGCACTAGTGTTTTAAGGAACAGGATAAAAAGAGAATCCTAATGTGATTTCTTGATAATGGGTGTGTTCCTTATCTTCTCCTCGTGTCTAAACTCTTCTCCATGGCTGGACCCCCAAATAAGATTCCTTTACGTGCTAAGGGGTATCTAGAGAGTGTGATAGGTTTAATAACTACCCTCACCCTAACGCGTACCATAACCCTAACCCCTACCCTAACCCTAACGCGTACCCTAATCCTAACCCGTACCCTAAACCGAGCCCTAACCCTAACACTAACCCTAACCCTAACCCTAACCCATACCCTACGCCCTACCCGAACCCGTACCCTAAGCCATACCCTAACCCTCACCCTAACCCTCACCCTAACCCTAAGCTACTCTTGACTGCTTCTGCCTCCAATAGATTTCCTAAGCACTAGTGTTTTAAGGAACAGGTTAAAAAGAGAATCCTAATGTGATTTCTTGATAATGGGTGTGTTCCTTATCTTCTCCTAGTGTCTAAACTCTTCTCCATGGCTGGACCACCAAATAATATTCCTTTACGTGCTAAGGGGTATCTAGAGAGTGGGATAGGTTTAATAAGTAACCTCACCCTATCGCATATCCTAACCCTAACCCCTACCCTAACCCTAACGCGTACCCTAATCCTAACCCGTACCCTAAACCGAGCCCTAACCCTAACACTATCCCTAACCCTAACCCTAGACCATACCATACGCCGTACCCGAACCCCTCCCCGAACCCGTACCCTAAGCCGTACCCTAACCCTAACCCTAATCCTAAGCTACACTTGGCTGCTTCTGCCTCCAATAGATTTCCTAAGCACTAGTGTTTTAAGGAACAGGTTAAAAAGAGAGTCCTAATGTGATTTCTTGAGAATGGGTGTGTTCCTTATCTTATCCGAGTGTCTAAACTCTTCTCCATGGCTGGACCCCCAAATAATATTCCTTTACGTGCTAAGGGGTATCTAGAGACTGGCATAGGTTTAATAAGTACCCTACCCCTAACGCGTACCTTAACCCTAACCCCTACCCTAACCCTAACGCATACCCTAATCCTAACCCGTACCCTAAACCGAGCCCTAACCCTAACACTAACCCTAACCCTAACCCTAGCCCATACCCTACGCCGTACCCGAACCCCTCCCCGAACCCGTACCCTAAGCCGTACCCTACTACTAACCCTAACCCTAACCCTAACCCTAAGCTACCCTTGACTGCTTCTGCCTCCAATTGATTTCCTAAGCACTAGTGTTTTATGGAACAGGTTAAAAAGAGAATCCTAATGTGATTTCTTGAGAATGGGTGTGTTCCTTATCTTATCCTAGTGTCTAAACTCTTCTCCATGGCTGGACCCCCAAATAATATTCCTTTACATGCTAAGGGGTATCTAGAGAGTGGGATAGGTTTAATAACTACCCTAACCCTAACGCATACGTAACCCTAACCCCTACCCTAACCCTAACGCGTACCCTAATCCTAACCCGTACCCTAAACCTAGCCCTAACCCTAACACTAACCCTAACCCTAACCCTAGCCCATACCCTACGCCGTACCCGAACCCCTCCCCGAACCCGTACCCTAAGCCGTACCCTAACCCTAACCCTAACCCTAACCCTAACCCTAAGCTACCCTTGACTGCTTCTGCCTCCAATAGATTTCCTAAGCACTAGTGTTTTAAGGAACAGGTTAAAAAGAGAATCCTAATGTGATTTCTTGAGAATGGGTGTGTTCCTTATCTTATCCTAGTGTCTAAACTCTTCTCCATGGCTGGACCCCCAAATAATATTCCTTTACGTGCTAAGGGGTATCTAGAGAGTGGGATAGGTTTAATAACTACCCTAGCCCTAATGCGTACCTTAACCCTAACCCCTACCCTAACCCTAACGCATACCCTAATCCTAACCCGTACCCTAAACCGAGCCCTAACCCTAACACTAACCCTAACCCTAACCCTAGCCCATACCCTACGCCGTACCCGAACCCCTCCCCGAACCCGTACCATAAGCCGTACCCTAACCCTAACCCTAACCCTAACCCTAACCCTAAGCTACCCTTGACTGCTTCTGCCTCCAATAGATTTCCTAAGCACTAGTGTTTTAAGGAACAGGTTAAAAAGAGAATCCTAATGTGATTTCTTGAGAATGGGTGTGTTCCTTATGTTATCCTAGTGTCTAAACTCTTCTCCATGGCTGGACCCCCAAATAATATTCCTTTACGTGCTAAGGGGTATCTAGAGAATGGGATAGGTTTAATAACTAACCTAGCCCTAACGCGTACCCTAACCCTAACCCCTACCCTAACCCTAACGCGTACCCTAAACCTAACCCGTACCCTAAAAAGAGCCCTAACCCTAACACTAACCCTAACCCTAACCCTAGCCCATACCCTACGCCGTACCCGAACCCCTCCCCGAACCCGTACCCTAAGCCGTACCCTAACCCTAACCCTAACCCTAAGCTACCCTTGACTGCTTCTGCCTCCAATAGATTTCCTAAGCACTAGTGTTTTAAGGAACAGGTTAAAAAGAGAATCCTAATGTGATTTCTTGAGAATGGGTGTGTTCCTTATCTTATCCTAGTGTCTAAACTCTTCTCCATGGCTGGACCCCCAAATAATATTCCTTTACGTGCTAAGGGGTATCTAGAGAGTGGGATAGGTTTAATAACTACCCTAACCCTAACGCGTACCCTAACCCTAACCCCTACCCTAACCCTAACGCGTACCCTAATCCTAACCCGTACCCTAAACCGAGCCCTAACCCTAACACTAACCCTAACCCTAACCCTAGCCCATACCCTACGCCGTACCCGAACCCCTCCCCGAACCCGTACCCTAAGCCGTACCCTAACCCTAACCCTAACCCTAACCCTAAGCTACCCGTGACTGCTTCTGCCTCCAATAGATTTCCTAAGCACTAGTGTTTTAAGGAACAGGTTAAAAAGAGAGTCCTAATGTGATTTCTTGAGAATGGGTGTGTTCCTTATCTTATCCTAGTGTCTAAATTCTTCTCCATGGCTGGACCCCCAAATAATATTCCTTTACGTGCTAAGGGGTATCTAGAGATTGGGATAGGTTTAATAACTACCCTAACCCTAATGCGTACCCTAACCCTAACCCCTACCCTAACCCTAACGCGTACCCTAATCCTAACCCGTACCCTAAACTGAGCCCTAACCCTAACACTAACCCTAACCCTAACCCTAGCTCATACCCTACGCCGTACCCGAACCCCTCCCCGAACCCGTATCCTAAGCCGTACCCTAAACCTAACCCTAACCCTAACCCTAACCCTAAGCTACCCTTGACTGCTTCTGCCTCCAATAGATTTCCTAAGCACTAGTGTTTTAAGGAACAGGTTAAAAAGAGAATCCTAATGTGATTTCTTGAGAATGGGTGTGTTCCTTATCTTATCCTAGTGTCTAAACTCTTCTCCATGGCTGGACCCCCAAATAATATTCCTTTACGTGCTAAGGGGTATCTAGAGAGTGGGATAGGTTTAATAACTAACCTAGCCCTAACGCGTACCCTAACCCTAACCACTACCCTAACCCTAACACGTACCCTAAAACTAACCCGTACCCTAAACCGAGCCCTAACCCTAACACTAACCCTAACCCTAACCCTAGCCCATACCCTACGCCGTACCCGAACCCTTCCCCGAACCCGTATCCTAAGCCGTACCCTAACCCTAACCCTAACCCTAACCCTAAACCTAAGCTACCCTTGACTGCTTCTGCCTCCAATAGATTTCCTAAGCACTAGTGTTTTATGGAACAGGTTAAAAAGAGAATCCTAATGTGATTTCTTGAGATTGGGTGTGTTCCTTATCTTATCCTAGTGTCTAAACTCTTCTCCATGGCTGGACCCCCAAATAATATTCCTTTACGTGCTAAGGGGTATCTAGAGAGTGGGATAGGTTTAATAACTAACCTAGCCCTAACGCGTACCCTAACCCTAACCCCTACCCTAACCCTAACGCGTACCCTAAACCTAACCCGTACCCTAAACCGAGCCCTAACCCTAACACTAACCCTAACCCTAACCCTAGCCCATACCCTACGCCGTACCCGAACCCCTCCCCGAACCCGTACCCTAAGCCGTACCCTAACCCTAACCCTAACCCTTACCCTAACCCTAAGCTACCCTTGACTGCTTCTGCCTCCAATAGATTTCCTAAGCACTAGTGTTTTAAGGAACAGGTTAAAAAGAGAATCCTAATGTGATTTCTTGAGAATGGGTGTGTTCCTTATCTTATGCTAGTGTCTAAACTCTTCTCCATGGCTGGACCCCCAAATAATATTCCTTTACGTGCTAAGGGGTATCTAGAGAGTGGGATAGGTTTAATAACTACCCTAACCCTAACGCGTACCCTAACCCTAACCCCTACCCTAACCCTAACGCGTATCCTAATCCTAACCCGTACCCTAAACCGAGCCCTAACCCTAACACTAACCCTAGCCCTAACCCTAGCCCATACCCTACGCCGTACCCGAACCCCTCCCCGAACCCGTACCCTAAGCCGTACCCTAACCCTAACCCTAACCCTAACCCTAACCCTAAGCTACCCGTGACTGCTTCTGCCTCCAATAGATTTCCTAAGCACTAGTGTTTTAAGGAACAGGTTAAAAAGAGAGTCCTAATGTGATTTCTTGAGAATGGGTGTGTTCCTTATCTTATCCTAGTGTCTAAATTCTTCTCCATGGCTGGACCCCCAAATAATATTCCTTTACGTGCTAAGGGGTATCTAGAGATTGGGATAGGTTTAATAACTACCCTAACCCTAATGCGTACCCTAACCCTAACCCCTACCCTAACCCTAACGCGTACCCTAATCCTAACCCGTACCCTAAACTGAGCACTAACCCTAACACTAACACTAACCCTAACCCTAGCCCATACCCTACGCCGTACCCGAACCCCTCACCGAACCCGTATCCTAAGCCGTACCCTAACCCTATCCCTAACCCTAACCCTAACCCTAAGCTACCCTTGACTGCTTCTGCCTCCAATAGATTTCCTAAGCACTAGTGTTTTAAGGAACAGGTTAAAAAGAGAATCCTAATGTGATTTCTTGAGAATGGGTGTGTTCCTTATCTTATCCTAGTGTCTAAACTCTTCTCCATGGCTGGACCCTCAAATAATATTCCTTTACGTGCTAAGGGTATCTAGAGAGTGGGATAGGTTTAATAAGTAACCTCACCCTATCGCATACCCTAACCCTAACCCCTACCCTAACCCTAATGCGTACCCTAATCCTATCCCGTACCCTAAACCGAGCCCTAACCCTAACACTAGCGCTAACCCTAACCCTAACCCATACCCTACGCCCTACCCGAACCCCTCCCCGAACCCGTACCCTAAGCCGTACCCTAACCCTCACCCTAAACCTAGCCCTAACCCTAAGTTACCCTTGACTGCTTCTGCCTCCAATAGATTTCCTAAGCACTAGTGTTTTAAGGAACAGGTTAAAAAGAGAATCCTAATGTGATTTCTTGATAATGGGTGTGTTCCTTATCTTCTCCTAGTGTCTAAGCTCTTCTCCATGGCTGGACCCCCAAATAATATTCCTTTACGTGCTAAGGGGTATCTAGAGAGTGGGATAGGTTTAATAACTACTCTCACCCTAAAGCGTACCCTAACCCTAACCGCTACCCTAACCATAACGCGTACCCTAATCCTAACCCGTACCCTAAACCGAGCCCTAACACTAACACTAACCCTAACCCTAACCCTAACCCATACCCTACGCCCTTCCCAAACCCCTCCCCGAACCCGTACCCTAAGCCGTACCCTAACCCTCACCCTAACTCTAACCCTAACCCTAAGCTACCCTTGATTGCTTCTGCCTCCAATAGATTTCCTAAGCACTAGTGTTTTAAGGAACAGGTTAAAAAGAGAATCCTAATGTGATTTCTTGATAATGGGTGTGTTCCTTATCTTCTCCTCGTGTCTAAACTCTTCTCCATGGCTGGACCCCGAAATAATATTCCTTTACGTGCTAAGGGGTATCTAGAGAGTGTGATAGGTTTAATAACTACCCTCACCCTAACGCGTACGCTAACCCTAACCCCTACCCTAACCCTAACGCGTACCCTAATCCTAACCGGTACCCTAAACCGAGCCCTAACCCTAACACTAACCCTAACCCTAACCCTAACCCATACCCTACGCCCTACCCGAACCCGTACCCTAAGCCATACCCTAACCCTCACCCTAACCCTCACCCTAACCCTAAGCTACTCTTGACTGCTTCTGCCTCCAAAAGATTTCCTAAGCACCAGTGTTTTAAGGAACAGGTTAAAAAGAGAATCCTAATGTGATTTCTTGATAATGGGTGTGTTCCTTATCTTCTCCTAGTGTCTAAACTCTTCTCCATGGCTGGACCCCCAAATAATATTCCTTTACGTGCTAAGGGGTATCTAGAGAGTGGGATAGGTTTAATAAGTAACCTCACCCTATCGCATATCCTAACCCTAACCCCTACCCTAACCCTAACGTGTACCCTAATCCTAACCCGTACCCTAAACCGAGCCCTAACCCTAACACTAACCCTAACGCTAACCCTAACCCATACACTACGCCCTACCCGAACCCCTCCCCGAACCCGCACCCTAAGCCATACCCTAACCCTAACCCTAACCCTAAGCTACCCTTGACTGCTTCTGCCTCCAATAGATTTCCTAAGCACTAGTGTTTTAAGGAACAGGTTAAAAAGAGAATCCTAATGTGATTTCTTGATAATGGGTGTGTTCCTTATCTTCTCCTCGTGTCTAAACTCTTCTCCATGGCTGGACCCCCAAATAATATTCCTTTACGTGCTAAGGGGTATCTAGAGAGTGGGATAGGTTTAATAACTAACCTCACACTATCGCGTACCCTAACCCTAACCCCTAACCTAACACTAACGCGTACCCTAATCCTAACCCTTACCCTAAACCGAGCCCTAACCCTAACCCTAACCCTAACGTGTACCCTAACCCTAACCCCTACCCTAACCCTAATGCGTACCCTAATCCTAACCCGTACCCTAAACCGAGCCCTAACCCTAACACTAGCGCTAACCCTAACCCTAACCCATACCCTACGCCCTACCCGAACCCCTCCCCGAACCCGTACCCTAAGCCGTACCCTAACCCTCACCCTAAACCTAACCCTAACCCTAAGTTACCCTTGACTGCTTCTGCCTCCAATAGATTTCCTAAGCACTAGTGTTTTAAGGAACAGGTTAAAAAGAGAATCCTAATGTGATTTCTTGATAATGGGTGCGTTCCTTATCTTCTCCTAGTGTCTAAACTCTTCTCCATGGCTGGACCCCCAAATAATATCCCTTTACGTGCTAAGGGGTATCTAGAGAGTGGGATAGGTTTAATAACTACCCTCACCCTAGTGCGTACCATAACCCTAACCCCTACCCTAACACTAACGCGTACCCTAATCCTAACCCGTACCCTAAACCGAGCCCGAACCCTAACACTAACCCTAACCCTAACCCATACCCTACGCCCTACCCGAACCCGTACCCTAAGCCATACCCTAACCCTCACCCTAACCCTAACCCTAACCCTAAGCTACTCTTGACTGCTTCTGCCTCCAATAGATTTCCTAAGCACTAGTGTTTTAAGGAACAGGTTAAAAAGAGAATCCTAATGTGATTTCTTGATAATGGGTGTGTTCCTTATCTTCTCCTAGTGTCTAAACTCTTCTCCATGGCTGGACCCCCAAATAATATTCCTTTACGTGCTAAGGGGTATCTAGAGAGTGGGATAGGTTTAATAAGTAACCTCACCCTATCGCATATCCTAACCCTAACCCCTACCCTAACCCTAACGCGTACCCTAATCCTAACCCGTACCCTAAACCGAGCCCTAACCCTAACACTAACCCTAACCCTAACCCTAACCCATACACTACGCCCTACCCGAACCCCTCCCCGAACCCGTACCCTAAGCCGTACCCTAACCCTAAACCTAACCCTAAGCTACCCTTGACTGCTTCTGCCTCCAATAGATTTCCTAAGCACTAGTGTTTTAAGGAACAGGTTAAAAAGAGAATCCTAATGTGATTTCTTGATAATGGGTGTGTTCCTTATCTTCTCCTCGTGTCTAAACTCTTCTCCATGGCTGGACCCCGAAATAATATTCCTTTACGTGCTAAGGGGTATCTAGAGAGTGTGATAGGTTTAATAACTACCCTCACCCTAATGCGTACGCTAACCCTAACCCCTACCCTAACCCTAACGCGTACCCTAATCCTAACCGGTACCCTAAACCGAGCCCTAACCCTAACACTAACCCTAACCCTAACCCTAACCCATACCCTACGCCCTACCCGAACCCGTACCCTAAGCCATACCCTAACCCTCACCCTAACCCTCACCCTAACCCTAAGCTACTCTTGACTGCTTCTGCCTCCAAAAGATTTCCTAAGCACCAGTGTTTTAAGGAACAGGTTAAAAAGAGAATCCTAATGTGATTTCTTGATAATGGGTGTGTTCCTTATCTTCTCCTAGTGTCTAAACTCTTCTCCATGGCTGGACCCCCAAATAATATTCCTTTACGTGCTAAGGGGTATCTAGAGAGTGGGATAGGTTTAATAAGTAACCTCACCCTATCGCATATCCTAACCCTAACCCCTACCCTAACCCTAACCTGTACCCTAATCCTAACCCGTACCCTAAACCGAGCCCTAACCCTAACACTAACCCTAACGCTAACCCTAACCCATACACTACGCCCTACCCGAACCCCTCCCCGAACCCGCACCCTAAGCCATACCCTAACCCTAACCCTAACCCTAAGCTACCCTTGACTGCTTCTGCCTCCAATAGATTTCCTAAGCACTAGTGTTTTAAGGAACAGGTTAAAAAGAGAATCCTAATGTGATTTCTTGATAATGGGTGTGTTCCTTATCTTCTCCTCGTGTCTAAACTCTTCTCCATGGCTGGACCCCCAAATAATATTCCTTTACGTGCTAAGGGGTATCTAGAGAGTGGGATAGGTTTAATAACTAACCTCACACTATCGCGTACCCTAACCCTAACCCCTAACCTAACACTAACGCGTACCCTAATCCTAACCCTTACCCTAAACCGAGCCCTAACCCTAACCCTAACCCTAACGCGTACCCTAACCCTAACCCCTACCCTAACCCTAATGCGTACCCTAATCCTAACCCGTACCCTAAACCGAGCCCTAACCCTAACACTAGCGCTAACCCTAACCCTAACCCATACCCTACGCCCTACCCGAACCCCTCCCCGAACCCGTACCCTAAGCCGTACCCTAACCCTCACCCTAAACCTAACCCTAACCCTAAGTTACCCTTGACTGCTTCTGCCTCCAATAGATTTCCTAAGCACTAGTGTTTTAAGGAACAGGTTAAAAAGAGAATCCTAATGTGATTTCTTGATAATGGGTGTGTTCCTTATCTTCTCCTAGTGTCTAAGCTCTTCTCCATGGCTGGACCCCCAAATAATATTCCTTTACGTGCTAAGGGGTATCTAGAGAGTAGGATAGGTTTAATAACTAACCTCACCCTAAAGCGTAACCTAACCCTAACCCCTACCCTAACACTAACGCGTACCCTAATCCTAACCCGTACCCTAAACCAAGGCCGAACCCTAACACTAACCCTAACCCTAACCCATACCCTACGCCCTACACGAACCCCTCCCCGAAACCCGTACCCTAAGCCATACCCTAACCCTCACCCTAACCCTAACCCTAACCCTAAGCTACCCTTGACTGCTTCTGCCTCCAATAGATTTCCTAAGCACTAGTGTTTTAAGGAACAGGTTAAAAGGAGGATCCTAATGTGATTTCGTGATAATGGGTGTGTTCCTTATCTTCTCCTAGTGTCTAAACACTTCTCCATGGCTGGACCCCCAAATAATATTCCTTTACGTGCTAGGGGGTATCTAGAGAGTGGGATAGGTTTAATAACTACCCTCACCCTAACGCGTACCCTAACCCTAACACCTACCCTAACCCTAACGCGTACCCTAATCCTAACCCGTACCCTAAACCGAGCCCTAACCGTAACACTAACCCTAACCCTAACCCTAACCCATACCCTACGCCCTACCCGAACCCCTCCCCGAACCCGTACCCTAAGCCGTACCCTAACCCTCACCCTAACCCTAACCCTAACCCTAAGCTACCCTTGACTGCTTCTGCCTCCAATAGATTTCCTAAGCACTAGTGTTTTAAGGAACAGGTTAAAAAGAGAATCCTAATGTGATTTCTTGAGAATGGGTGTGTTCCTTATCTTATCCTAGTGTCTAAACTCTTCTCCATGGCTGGACCCCCAAATAATATTCCTTTACGTGCTAAGGGGTATCTAGAGACTGGGATAGGTTTAATAAGTACCCTACCCCTAACGCGTACCTTAACCCTAACCCCTACCCTAACCCTAACGCATACCCTAATCCTAACCCGTACCCTAAACCGAGCCCTAACCCTAACACTAACCCTAACCCTAACCCTTGCCCATACCCTACGCCGTACCCGAACCCCTCCCCGAACCCGTACCCTAAGCCGTACCCTACTACTAACCCTAACCCTAACCCTAACCCTAAGCTACCCTTGACTGCTTCTGCCTCCAATAGATTTCCTAAGCACTAGTGTTTTATGGAACAGGTTAAAAAGAGAATCCTAATGTGATTTCTTGAGAATGGGTGTGTTCCTTATCTTATCCTAGTGTCTAAACTCTTCTCCATGGCTGGATCCCCAAATAATATTCCTTTACATGCTAAGGGGTATCTAGAGAGTGGGATAGGTTTAATAACTACCCTAACCCTAACGCATACGTAACCCTAACCCCTACCCTAACCCTAACGCGTACCCTAATCCTAACCCGTACCCTAAACCGAGCCCTAACCCTAACACTAACCCTAACCCTAACCCTAGCCCATACCCTACGCCGTACCCGAAACCCTCCCCGAACCCGTACCCTAAGCCGTACCCTAACCCTAACCCTAACCCTAACCCTAACCCTAACCCTAAGCTACCCTTGACTGCTTCTGCCTCCAATAGATTTCCTAAGCACTAGTGTTTTAAGGAACAGGTTAAAAAGAGAATCCTAATGTGATTTCTTGAGAATGGGTGTGTTCCTTATCTTATCCTAGTGTCTAAACTCTTCTCCATGGCTGGACCCCCAAATAATATTCCTTTACGTGCTAAGGGGTATCTAGAGAGTGGGATAGGTTTAATAACTACCCTAGCCCTAACGCGTACCTTAACCCTAACCCCTACCCTAACCCTAACGCATACCCTAATCCTAACCCGTACCCTAAACCGAGCCCTAACCCTAACACTAACCCTAACCCTAGCCCATACCCTACGCCGTACCCGAACCCCTCCCCGAACCCGTACCCTAAGCCGTACCCTAACCCTAACCCTAACCCTAACCCTAACCCTAAGCTACCCTTGACTGCTTCTGCCTCCAATAGATTTCCTAAGCACTAGTGTTTTAAGGAACAGGTTAAAAAGAGAATCCTAATGTGATTTCTTGAGAATGGGTGTGTTCCTTATCTTATCCTAGTGTCTAAACTCTTCTCCATGGCTGGACCCCCAAATAATATTCCTTTACGTGCTAAGGGGTATCTAGAGAATGGGATAGGTTTAATAACTAACCTAGCCCTAACGCGTACCCTAACCCTAACCCCTACCCTAACCCTAACGCGTACCCTAAACCTAACCCGTACCCTAAAAAGAGCCCTAACCCTAACACTAACCCTAACCCTAACCCTAGCCCATACCCTACGCCGTACCCGAACCCCTCCCCGAACCCGTACCCTAAGCCGTACCCTAACCCTAACCCTAACCCTAAGCTACCCTTGACTGCTTCTGCCTCCAATAGATTTCCTAAGCACTAGTGTTTTAAGGAACAGGTTAAAAAGAGAATCCTAATGTGATTTCTGGAGAATGGGTGTGTTCCTTATCTTATCCTAGTGTCTAAACTCTTCTCCATGGCTGGACCCCCAAATAATATTCCTTTACGTGCTAAGGGGTATCTAGAGAGTGGGATAGGTTTAATAACTACCCTAACCCTAACGCGTACCCTAACCCTAACCCCTACCCTAACCCTAACGCGTATCCTAATCCTAACCCGTACCCTAAACCGAGCCCTAACCCTAACACTAACCCTAAACCTAACCCTAGCCCATACCCTACGCCGTACCCGAACCCCTCCCCGAACCCGTACCCTAAGCCGTACCCTAACCCTAACCCTAACCCTAACCCTAAGCTACCCGTGACTGCTTCTGCCTCCAATAGATTTCCTAAGCACTAGTGTTTTAAGGAACAGGTTAAAAAGAGAGTCCTAATGTGATTTCTTCAGAATGGGTGTGTTCCTTATCTTATCCTAGTGTCTAAATTCTTCTCCATGGCTGGACCCCCAAATAGTATTCCTTTACGTGCTAAGGGGTATCTAGAGATTGGGATAGGTTTAATAACTACCCTAACCCTAATGCGTACCCTAACCCTAACCCCTACCCTAACCCTAACGCGTACCCTAATCCTAACCCGTACCCTAAACTGAGTACTAACCCTAACACTAACCCTAACCCTAACCCTAGCCCATACCCTACGCCGTACCCGAACCCCTCCCCGAACCCGTATCCTAAGCCGTACGCTAACCCTAACCCTAACCCTAACCCTAACCCTAAGCTACCCTTGACTGCTTCTGCCTCCAATAGATTTCCTAAGCACTAGTGTTTTAAGGAACAGGTTAAAAAGAGAATCCTAATGTGATTTCTTGAGAATGGGTGTGTTCCTTATCTTATCCTAGTGTCTAAACTCTTCTCCATGGCTGGACCCCCAAATAATATTCCTTTACGTGCTAAGGGGTATCTAGAGAGTGGGATAGGTTTAATAACTAACCTAGCCCTAACGCGTACCCTAACCCTAACCACTACCCTAACCCTAACACGTACCCTAAAACTAACCCGTACCCTAAACCGAGCCCTAACCCTAACACTAGCGCTAACCCTAACCCTAACCCATACCCTACGCCCTACCCGAACCCCTCCCCGAACCCGTACCCTAAGCCGTACCCTAACCCTCACCCTAAACCTAGCCCTAACCCTAAGTTACCCTTGACTGCTTCTGCCTCCAATAGATTTCCTAAGCACTAGTGTTTTAAGGAACAGGTTAAAAAGAGAATCCTAATGTGATTTCTTGATAATGGGTGTGTTCCTTATCTTCTCCTAGTGTCTAAGCTCTTCTCCATGGCTGGACCCCCAAATAATATTCCTTTACGTGCTAAGGGGTATCTAGAGAGTGGGATAGGTTTAATAACTACTCTCACCCTAAAGCGTACCCTAACCCTAACCGCTACCCTAACCATAACGCGTACCCTAATCCTAACCCGTACCCTAAACCGAGCCCTAACACTAACACTAACCCTAACCCTAACCCTAACCCATACCCTACGCCCTTCCCAAACCCCTCCCCGAACCCGTACCCTAAGCCGTACCCTAACCCTCACCCTAACTCTAACCCTAACCCTAAGCTACCCTTGATTGCTTCTGCCTCCAATAGATTTCCTAAGCACTAGTGTTTTAAGGAACAGGTTAAAAAGAGAATCCTAATGTGATTTCTTGATAATGGGTGTGTTCCTTATCTTCTCCTAGTGTCTAAACTCTTCTCCATGGCTGGACCCCCAAATAATATCCCTTTACGTGCTAAGGGGTATCTAGAGAGTGGGATAGGTTTAATAACTACCCTCACCCTAGTGCGTACCATAACCCTAACCCCTACCCTAACACTAACGCGTACCCTAATCCTAACCCGTACCCTAAACCGAGCCCGAACCCTAACACTAACCCTAACCCTAACCCATACCCTACGCCCTACCCGAACCCGTACCCTAAGCCATACACTAACCCTCACCCTAACCCTAACCCTAACCCTAAGCTACTCTTGACTGCTTCTGCCTCCAATAGATTTCCTAAGCACTAGTGTTTTAAGGAACAGGTTAAAAAGAGAATCCTAATGTGATTTCTTGATAATGGGTGTGTTCCTTATCTTCTCCTAGTGTCTAAACTCTTCTCCATGGCTGGACCCCCAAATAATATCCCTTTACGTGCTAAGGGGTATCTAGAGAGTGGGATAGGTTTAATAACTACCCTCACCCTAGTGCGTACCATAACCCTAACCCCTACCCTAACACTAACGCGTACCCTAATCCTAACCCGTACCCTAAACCGAGCCCGAACCCTAACACTAACCCTAACCCTAACCCATACCCTACGCCCTACCCGAACCCGTACCCTAAGCCATACCCTAACCCTCACCCTAACCCTAACCCTAACCCTAAGCTACTCTTGACTGCTTCTGCCTCCAATAGATTTCCTAAGCACTAGTGTTTTAAGGAACAGGTTAAAAAGAGAATCCTAATGTGATTTCTTGATAATGGGTGTGTTCCTTATCTTCTCCTAGTGTCTAAACTCTTCTCCATGGCTGGAACCCCAAATAATATTCCTTTACGTGCTAAGAGGTATCTAGAGAGTGGGATAGGTTTAATAAGTAACCTCACCCTATCGCATATCCTAACCCTAACCCCTACCCTAACCCTAACGCGTACCCTAATCCTAACCCGTACCCTAAACCGAGCCCTAACCCTAACACTAACCCTAACCCTAACCCTAACCCATACACTACGCCCTACCCGAACCCCTCCCCGAACCCGTACCCTAAGCCGTACCCTAACCCTAAACCTAACCCTAAGCTACCCTTGACTGCTTCTGCCTCCAATAGATTTCCTAAGCACTAGTGTTTTAAGGAACAGGTTAAAAAGAGAATCCTAATGTGATTTCTTGATAATGGGTGTGTCCCTTATCTTCTCCTCGTGTCTAAACTCTTCTCCATGGCTGGACCCCGAAATAATATTCCTTTACGTGCTAAGGGGTATCTAGAGAGTGTGATAGGTTTAATAACTACCCTCACCCTAACGCGTACGCTAACCCTAACCCCTACCCTAACCCTAACGCGTACCCTAATCCTAACCGGTACCCTAAACCGAGCCCTAACCCTAACACTAACCCTAACCCTAACCCTAACCCATACCCTACGCCCTACCCGAACCCGTACCCTAAGCCATACCCTAACCCTCACCCTAACCCTCACCCTAACCCTAAGCTACTCTTGACTGCTTCTGCCTCCAAAAGATTTCCTAAGCACCAGTGTTTTAAGGAACAGGTTAAAAAGAGAATCCTAATGTGATTTCTTGATAATGGGTGTGTTCCTTATCTTCTCCTAGTGTCTAAACTCTTCTCCATGGCTGGACCCCCAAATAATATTCCTTTACGTGCTAAGGGGTATCTAGAGAGTGGGATAGGTTTAATAAGTAACCTCACCCTATCGCATATCCTAACCCTAACCCCTACCCTAACCCTAACGTGTACCCTAATCCTAACCCGTACCCTAAACCGAGCCCTAACCCTAACACTAACCCTAACGCTAACCCTAACCCATACACTACGCCCTACCCGAACCCCTCCCCGAACCCGCACCCTAAGCCATACCCTAACCCTAACCCTAACCCTAAGCTACCCTTGACTGCTTCTGCCTCCAATAGATTTCCTAAGCACTAGTGTTTTAAGGAACAGGTTAAAAAGAGAATCCTAATGTGATTTCTTGATAATGGGTGTGTTCCTTATCTTCTCCTCGTGTCTAAACTCTTCTCCATGGCTGGACCCCCAAATAATATTCCTTTACGTGCTAAGGGGTATCTAGAGAGTGGGATAGGTTTAATAACTAACCTCACACTATCGCGTACCCTAACCCTAACCCCTAACCTAACACTAACGCGTACCCTAATCCTAACCCTTACCCTAAACCGAGCCCTAACCCTAACCCTAACCCTAACGCGTACCCTAACCCTAACCCCTACCCTAACCCTAATGCGTACCCTAATCCTAACCCGTACCCTAAACCGAGCCCTAACCCTAACACTAGCGCTAACCCTAACCCTAACCCATACCCTACGCCCTACCCGAACCCTTCCCCGAAACCGTACCCTAAGCCGTACCCTAACCCTCACCCTAAACCTAACCCTAACCCTAAGTTACCCTTGACTGCTTCTGCCTCCAATAGATTTCCTAAGCACTAGTGTTTTAAGGAACAGGTTAAAAAGAGAATCCTAATGTGATTTCTTGATAATGGGTGTGTTCCTTATCTTCTCCTAGTGTCTAAGCTCTTCTCCATGGCTGGACCCCCAAATAATATTCCTTTACGTGCTAAGGGGTATCTAGAGAGTAGGATAGGTTTAATAACTAACCTCACCCTAAAGCGTAACCTAACCCTAACCCCTACCCTAACACTAACGCGTACCCTAATCCTAACCCGTACCCTAAACCGAGGCCGAACCCTAACACTAACCCTAACCCTAACCCATACCCTACGCCCTACACGAACCCCTCCCCGAAACCCGTACCCTAAGCCATACCCTAACCCTCACCCTAACCCTAACCCTAACCCTAAGCTACCCTTGACTGCTTCTGCCTCCAATAGATTTCCTAAGCACTAGTGTTTTAAGGAACAGGTTAAAAGGAGGATCCTAATGTGATTTCGTGATAATGGGTGTGTTCCTTATCTTCTCCTAGTGTCTAAACACTTCTCCATGGCTGGACCCCCAAATAATATTCCTTTACGTGCTAGGGGGTATCTAGAGAGTGGGATAGGTTTAATAACTACCCTCACCCTAACGCGTACCCTAACCCTAACACCTACCCTAACCCTAACGCGTACCCTAATCCTAACCCGTACCCTAAACCGAGCCCTAACCGTAACACTAACCCTAACCCTAACCCTAACCCATACCCTACGCCCTACCCGAACCCCTCCCCGAACCCGTACCCTAAGCCGTACCCTAACCCTCACCCTAACCCTAACCCTAACCCTAAGCTACCCTTGACTGCTTCTGCCTCCAATAGATTTCCTAAGCACTAGTGTTTTAAGGAACAGGTTAAAAAGAGAATCCTAATGTGATTTCGTGATACTGGGTGTGTTCCTTATCTTCTCCTCGTGTCTAAACTCTTCTCCATGGCTGGACCCCCAAATAATATTCCTTTACGTGCTAAGGGGTATCTAGAGAGTGGGATAGGTTTAATAACTAACCTCACACTATCGCGTACCCTAACCCTAACCCCTACCCTAACACTAACGCGTACACTAATCCTAACCCTTACCCTAAACCGAGCCCTAACCCTAACCCTAACCCTAACGCGTACCCTAACACTAACCCCTTCCCTAACCCTAATGCGTACCCTAATCCTAACCCGTACCCTAAACCGAGCCCTAACCCTAACACTAGCGCTAACCCTAACCCTAACCCATACCCTACGCCCTACCCGAACCCCTCCCCGAACCCGTACCCTAAGCCGTACCCTAACCCTCACCCTAAACCTAACCCTAACCCTAAGTTACCCTTGACTGCTTCTGCCTCCAATAGATTTCCTAAGCACTAGTGTTTTAAGGAACAGGTTAAAAAGAGAATCCTAATGTGATTTCTTGATAATGGGTGTGTTCCTTATCTTCTCCTAGTGTCTAAGCTCTTCTCCATGGCTGGACCCCCAAATAATATTCCTTTACGTGCTAAGGGGTATCTAGAGAGTGGGATAGGTTTAATAACTACTCTCACCCTAAAGCGTACCCTAACCCTAACCGCTACCCTAACCCTAACGCGTACCCTAATCCTAACCCGTACCCTAAACCGAGCCCTAACACTAACACTAACCCTAACCCTAACCCTAACCCATACCCTACGCCCTACCCAAAACCCTCCCCGAACCCATACCCTAAGCCGTACCCTAACCCTCACCCTAACTCTAACCCTAACCCTAAGCTACCCTTGATTGCTTCTGCCTCCAATAGATTTCCTAAGCACTAGTGTTTTAAGGAACAGGTTAAAAAGAGAATCCTAATGTGATTTCTTGATAATGGGTGTGTTCCTTATCTTCTCCTAGTGTCTAAACTCTTCTCCATGGCTGGACCCCCAAATAATATTCCTTTACGTGCTAAGGGGTATCTAGAGAGTGGGATAGGTTTAATAACTACCCTCACCCTAGTGCGTACCATAACCCTAACCCCTACCCTAACACTAACGCGTACCCTAATACTAACCCGTACCCTAAACCGAGCCCTAACCCTAACACTAGCCCTAACCCTAACCCTAACCCATACCCTACGCCCTACCCGAACCCCTCCCCGAACCCGTACCCTAAGCCGTACCCGAACCCTCACCCTAACCCTAACCCTAAACCTAAGCTACCCTTGACTGCTTCTGCCACCAATAGATTTCCTAAGCACTAGTGTTTTAAGGTACAGGTTAAAAAGAGAATCCTAATGTGATTTCTTGATAATGGGTGTGCTCCTTATCTTCTCCTAGTGTCTAAACTCTTCTCCATGGCTGGACCCCCAAATAATATTCCTTTACGTGCTAAGGGGTATCTAGAGAGTGGGATAGGTTTAATAACTAACCTCACCCTAAAGCGTAACCTAACCCTAACCCCTACCCTAACACTAACGCGTACCCTAATACTAACCCGTACCCTAAACCGAGCCCGAACCCTAACACTAACCCTAACCCTAACCCATACCCTACGCCCTACCCGAACCCCTCCCCGAACCCATACCCTAAGCCGTACCCTAACCCTCACCCTAAACCTAACCCTAACCCTAAGCTACCCTTGACTGCTTCTGCCTCCAATAGATTTCCTAAGCACTAGTGTTTTAAGGAACAGGTTAAATAGAGAATCCTAAAGTGATTTGTTGATAATGGGTGTGTTCCTTATCTTCTCCTAGTGTCTAAGCTCTTCTCCATGGCTGGACCCCCAAATAATATTCTTTACGTGCTAAGGGGTATCTAGAGAGTGGGATAGGTTTAATAACTACCCTCACCCTAGTGCGTACCATAACCCTAACCCCTACCCTAACACTAACGCGTACCCTAATCCTAACCCATGCCCTAAACTGAGCCCTAACCCTAACACTAGCCCTAACCGTAACCCTAACCCATACCCTACGCCCTACCCGAACCCCTCCCCGAACCCGTACCCTAAGCCGTACCCTAACCCTAACCCTAACCCTAACCCTAACCCTAACCCTAACCCTAAGCTACCCTTGACTGCTTCTGCCTCCAATTGATTTCCTAAGCACTAGTGTTTTAAGGAACAGGTTAAAAAGAGAATCCTAATGTGATTTCGTGATAATGGGTGTGTTCCTTATATTTTCCTAGTGTCTAAACACTTCTCCATGGCTGGACCCCCAAATAATATTCCTTTACGTGCTAGGGGGTATCTAGAGAGTGGGATAGGTTTAATAACTACCCTCACCCTAATGCGTACCCTAACCCTAACACCTACCCTAACCCTAACGCATACCCTAATCCTAACCCGTACCCTAAACCGAGCCCTAACCCTAACACTTACCCTAACCCTAACCCTAACCCATACCCTACGCCCTACCCGAACCCCTCCCCGAACCCGTACCCTAAGCCGTACCCTAACCCTAAACCTAACCCTAAGCTACCCTTGACTGCTTCTGCCTCCAATAGATTTCCTAAGCACTAGTGTTTTAAGGAACAGGTTAAAAAGAGAATCCTAATGTGATTTCTTGATAATGGGTGTGTTCCTTATCTTCTCCTAGTGTCTAAACTCTTCTCGATGGCTGGACCACCAAATAATATTCCTTTACGTGCTAAGGGGTATCTAGAGAGTGGGATAGGTTTAATAAGTAACCTCACCCTATCGCATATCCTAACCCTAACCCCTACCCTAACCCTAATGCGTACCCTAATCCTAACCCGTACCCTAAACCGAGCCCTAACCCTAACACTAACCCGAACGCTAACCCTAACCCATACACTACGCCCTACCCGAACCCCTCCCCGAACCCGTACCCTAAGCAATACCCTAACCCTAACCCTAACCCTAAGCTACCCTTGACTGCTTCTGCCTCCAATAGATTTCCTAAGCACTAGTGTTTTAAGGAACAGGTTAAAAAGAGAATCCTAATGTGATTTCTTGATAATGGGTGTGTTCCTTATCTTCTCCTCGTGTCTAAACTCTTCTCCATGGCTGGACCCCCAAATAATATTCCTTTACGTGCTAAGGGGAACCTAGAGAGTGGGATAGGTTTAATAACTAACCTCACACTATCGCGTACCCTAACCCTAACCCCTACCCTAACACTAATGCGTACCCTAATCCTAACCCTTACCCTAAACCGAGCCCTAACCCTAACCCTCACCCTAACGCGTACCCTAACCCTAACCCCTACCCTAACCCTAATGCGTACCCTAAACCTAACCCGTACCCTAAACCGAGCCCTAACCCTAACACTAGCGCTAACCCTAACCCTAACCCATACCCTACGCCCTACCCGAACCCCTCCCCGAACCCGTACCCTAAGCCGTACCCTAACCCTCACCCTAACTCTAACCCTAACACTAAGCTACCCTTGACTGCTTCTGCCTCCAATAGATTTCCTAAGCACTAGTGTTTTAAGGAACAGGTTAAAAAGAGAATCCTAATGTGATTTCTTGATAATGGGTGTGTTCCTTATCTTCTCCTAGTGTCTAAGCTCTTCTCCATGGCTGGACCCCCAAATAATATTCCTTTACGTGCTAAGGGGTATCTAGAGAGTGGGATAGGTTTAATAACTACTCTCACCCTAAAGCGTACCCTAACCCTAACCGCTACCCTAACCATAACGCGTACCCTAATCCTAACCCGTACCCTAAACCGAGCCCTAACACTAACACTAACCCGAACCCTAACCCTAACCCATACCCTACGCCCTACCCGAACCCCTCCCCGAACCCGTACCCTAAGCCGTACCCTAACCCTCACCCTAACACTAAGCTACCCTTGACTGCTTCTGCCTCCAATAGATTTCCTAAGCACTAGTGTTTTAAGGAACAGGTTAAAAAGAGAATCCTAATGTGATTTCTTGATAATGGGTGTGCTCCTTATCTTCTCCTAGTGTCTAAACTCTTCTCCATGGCTGGACCCCCAAATAATATTCCTTTACGTGCTAAGGGGTATCTAGAGAGTGGGATAGGTTTAATAACTAACCTCACCCTAAAGCGTAACCTAACCCTAACCCCTACCCTAACACTAACGCGTACCCTAATCCTAACCCGTACCCTAAACCGAGCCCGAACCCTAACACTAACCCTAACCCTAACCCTAACCCATACCCTACGCCCTACCCGAACCCCTCCCCGAACCCGTACCCTAAGCCGTACCCTAACCCTCACCCTAACCCTAACCCTAACCCTAAGCTACCCTTGACTGCTTCTGCCTCCAATAGATTTCCTAAGCACTAGTGTTTTAAGGAACAGGTTAAAAAGAGAATCCTAATGTGATTTCGTGATACTGGGTGTGTTCCTTATCTTCTCCTCGTGTCTAAACTCTTCTCCATGGCTGGACCCCCAAATAATATTCCTTTACGTGCTAAGGGGTATCTAGAGAGTGGGATAGGTTTAATAACTAACCTCACACTATCGCGTACCCTAACCCTAACCCCTACCCTAACACTAACGCGTACACTAATCCTAACCCTTACCCTAAACCGAGCCCTAACCCTAACCCTAACCCTAACGCGTACCCTAACACTAACCCCTTCCCTAACCCTAATGCCTACCCTAATCCTAACCCGTACCCTAAACCGAGCCCTAACCCTAACACTAGCGCTAACCCTAACCCTAACCCATACCCTACGCCCTACCCGAACCCCTCCCCGAACCCGTACCCTAAGCCGTACCCTAACCCTCACCCTAAACCTAACCCTAACCCTAAGTTACCCTTGACTGCTTCTGCCTCCAATAGATTTCCTAAGCACTAGTGTTTTAAGGAACAGGTTAAAAAGAGAATCCTAATGTGATTTCTTGATAATGGGTGTGTTCCTTATCTTCTCCTAGTGTCTAAGCTCTTCTCCATGGCTGGACCCCCAAATAATATTCCTTTACGTGCTAAGGGGTATCTAGAGAGTGGGATAGGTTTAATAACTACTCTCACCCTAAAGCGTACCCTAACCCTAACCGCTACCCTAACCCTAACGCGTACCCTAATCCTAACCCGTACCCTAAACCGAGCCCTAACACTAACACTAACCCTAACCCTAACCCTAACCCATACCCTACGCCCTACCCAAAACCCTCCCCGAACCCATACCCTAAGCCGTACCCTAACCCTCACCCTAACTCTAACCCTAACCCTAAGCTACCCTTGATTGCTTCTGCCTCCAATAGATTTCCTAAGCACTAGTGTTTTAAGGAACAGGTTAAAAAGAGAATCCTAATGTGATTTCTTGATAATGGGTGTGTTCCTTATCTTCTCCTAGTGTCTAAACTCTTCTCCATGGCTGGACCCCCAAATAATATTCCTTTACGTGCTAAGGGGTATCTAGAGAGTGGGATAGGTTTAATAACTACCCTCACCCTAGTGCGTACCATAACCCTAACCCCTACCCTAACACTAACGCGTACCCTAATACTAACCCGTACCCTAAACCGAGCCCTAACCCTAACACTAGCCCTAACCCTAACCCTAACCCATACCCTACGCCCTACCCGAACCCCTCCCCGAACCCGTACCCTAAGCCGTACCCTAACCCTCACCCTAACCCTAACCCTAAACCTAAGCTACCCTTGACTGCTTCTGCCACCAATAGATTTCCTAAGCACTAGTGTTTTAAGGTACAGGTTAAAAAGAGAATCCTAATGTGATTTCTTGATAATGGGTGTGCTCCTTATCTTCTCCTAGTGTCTAAACTCTTCTCCATGGCTGGACCCCCAAATAATATTCCTTTACGTGCTAAGGGGTATCTAGAGAGTGGGATAGGTTTAATAACTAACCTCACCCTAAAGCGTAACCTAACCCTAACCCCTACCCTAACACTAACGCGTACCCTAATACTAACCCGTACCCTAAACCGAGCCCGAACCCTAACACTAACCCTAACCCTAACCCATACCCTACGCCCTACCCGAACCCCTCCCCGAACCCATACCCTAAGCCGTACCCTAACCCTCACCCTAACCCTAACCCTAACACTAAGCTACCCTTGACTGCTTCTGCCTCCAATAGATTTCCTAAGCACTAGTGTTTTAAGGAACAGGTTAAATAGAGAATCCTAAAGTGATTTGTTGATAATGGGTGTGTTCCTTATCTTCTCCTAGTGTCTAAGCTCTTCTCCATGGCTGGACCCCCAAATAATATTCTTTACGTGCTAAGGGGTATCTAGAGAGTGGGATAGGTTTAATAACTACCCTCACCCTAGTGCGTACCATAACCCTAACCCCTACCCTAACACTAACGCGTACCCTAATCCTAACCCATGCCCTAAACTGAGCCCTAACCCTAACACTAGCCCTAACCGTAACCCTAACCCATACCCTACGCCCTACCCGAACCCCTCCCCGAACCCGTACCCTAAGCCGTACCCTAACCCTAACCCTAACCCTAACCCTAACCCTAACCCTAACCCTAAGCTACCCTTGACTGCTTCTGCCTCCAATTGATTTCCTAAGCACTAGTGTTTTAAGGAACAGGTTAAAAAGAGAATCCTAATGTGATTTCGTGATAATGGGTGTGTTCCTTATATTTTCCTAGTGTCTAAACACTTCTCCATGGCTGGACCCCCAAATAATATTCCTTTACGTGCTAGGGGGTATCTAGAGAGTGGGATAGGTTTAATAACTACCCTCACCCTAATGCGTACCCTAACCCTAACACCTACCCTAACCCTAACGCATACCCTAATCCTAACCCGTACCCTAAACCGAGCCCTAACCCTAACACTTACCCTAACCCTAACCCTAACCCATACCCTATGCCCTACCCGAACCCCTCCCCGAACCCGTACCCTAAGCCGTACCCTAACCCTAAACCTAACCCTAAGCTACCCTTGACTGCTTCTGCCTCCAATAGATTTCCTAAGCACTAGTGTTTTAAGGAACAGGTTAAAAAGAGAATCCTAATGTGATTTCTTGATAATGGGTGTGTTCCTTATCTTCTCCTCGTGTCTAAACTCTTCTCCATGGCTGGACCCCCAAATAATATTCCTTTACGTGCTAAGGGGTATCTAGAGAGTGTGATAGGTTTAATAACTACCCTCACCCTAACGCGTACCATAACCCTAACCCCTACCCTAACCCTAACGCGTACCCTAATCCTAACCCGTACCCTAAACCGAGCCCTAACCCTAACACTAACCCTAACACTAACCCTAACCCATACCCTACGCCCTACCCGAACCCATACCCTAAGCCATACCCTAACCCTCACCCTAACCCTCACCCTAACCCTAAGCTACTCTTGACTGCTTCTGCCTCCAATAGATTTCCTAAGCACTAGTGTTTTAAGGAACAGGTTAAAAAGAGAATCCTAATGTGATTTCTTGATAATGGGTGTGTTCCTTATCTTCTCCTAGTGTCTAAACTCTTCTCGATGGCTGGACCACTAAATAATATTCCTTTACGTGCTAAGGGGTATCTAGAGAGTGGGATAGGTTTAATAACTAACCTCACCCTAAAGCGTAACCTAACCCTAACCCCTACCCTAACACTAACGCGTACCCTAATACTAACCCGTACCCTAAACCGAGCCCGAACCCTAACACTAACCCTAACCCTAACCCATACCCTACGCCCTACCCGAACCCCTCCCCGAACCCGTACCCTAAGCCGTACCCTAACCCTAACCCTAACCCTAACCCTAACCCTAACCCTAACCCTAACCCTAAGCTACCCTTGACTGCTTCTGCCTCCAATTGATTTCCTAAGCACTAGTGTTTTAAGGAACAGGTTAAAAAGAGAATCCTAATGTGATTTCGTGATAATGGGTGTGTTCCTTATATTTTCCTAGTGTCTAAACACTTCTCCATGGCTGGACCCCCAAATAATATTCCTTTACGTGCTAGGGGTATCTAGAGAGTGGGATAGGTTTAATAACTACCCTCACCCTAATGCGTACCCTAACCCTAACACCTACCCTAACCCTAACGCATACCCTAATCCTAACCCGTACCCTAAACCGAGCCCTAACCCTAACACTTACCCTAACCCTAACCCTAACCCATACCCTACGCCCTACCCGAACCCCTCCCCGAACCCGTACCCTAAGCCGTACCCTAACCCTAAACCTAACCCTAAGCTACCCTTGACTGCTTCTGCCTCCAATAGATTTCCTAAGCACTAGTGTTTTAAGGAACAGGTTAAAAAGAGAATCCTAATGTGATTTCTTGATAATGGGTGTGTTCCTTATCTTCTCCTCGTGTCTAAACTCTTCTCCATGGCTGGACCCCCAAATAATATTCCTTTACGTGCTAAGGGGTATCTAGAGAGTGTGATAGGTTTAATAACTACCCTCACCCTAACGCGTACCATAACCCTAACCCCTACCCTAACCCTAACGCGTACCCTAATCCTAACCCGTACCCTAAACCGAGCCCTAACCCTAACACTAACCCTAACACTAACCCTAACCCATACCCTACGCCCTACCCGAACCCGTACCCTAAGCCATACCCTAACCCTCACCCTAACCCTCACCCTAACCCTAAGCTACTCTTGACTGCTTCTGCCTCCAATAGATTTCCTAAGCACTAGTGTTTTAAGGAACAGGTTAAAAAGAGAATCCTAATGTGATTTCTTGATAATGGGTGTGTTCCTTATCTTCTCCTAGTGTCTAAACTCTTCTCGATGGCTGGACCACCAAATAATATTCCTTTACGTGCTAAGGGGTATCTAGAGAGTGGGATAGGTTTAATAAGTAACCTCACCCTATCGCATATCCTAACCCTAACCCCTACCCTAACCCTAATGCGTACCCTAATCCTAACCCGTACCCTAAACCGAGCCCTAACCCTAACACTAACCCGAACGCTAACCCTAACCCATACACTACGCCCTACCCGAACCCCTCCCCGAACCCGTACCCTAAGCAATACCCTAACCCTAACCCTAACCCTAAGCTACCCTTGACTGCTTTTGCCTCCAATAGATTTCCTAAGCACTAGTGTTTTAAGGAACAGGTTAAAAAGAGAATCCTAATGTGATTTCTTGATAATGGGTGTGTTCCTTATCTTCTCCTCGTGTCTAAACTCTTCTCCATGGCTGGACCCCCAAATAATATTCCTTTACGTGCTAAGGGGAACCTAGAGAGTGGGATAGGTTTAATAACTAACCTCACACTATCGCGTACCCTAACCCTAACCCCTACCCTAACACTAATGCGTACCCTAATCCTAACCCTTACCCTAAACCGAGCCCTAACCCTAACCCTCACCCTAACGCGTACCCTAACCCTAACCCCTACCCTAACCCTAATGCGTACCCTAAACCTAACCCGTACCCTAAACCGAGCCCTAACCCTAACACTAGCGCTAACCCTAACCCTAACCCATACCCTACGCCCTACCCGAACCCCTCCCCGAACCCGTACCCTAAGCCGTACCCTAACCCTCACCCTAACTCTAACCCTAACACTAAGCTACCCTTGACTGCTTCTGCCTCCAATAGATTTCCTAAGCACTAGTGTTTTAAGGAACAGGTTAAAAAGAGAATCCTAATGTGATTTCTTGATAATGGGTGTGTTCCTTATCTTCTCCTAGTGTCTAAGCTCTTCTCCATGGCTGGACCCCCAAATAATATTCCTTTACGTGCTAAGGGGTATCTAGAGAGTGGGATAGGTTTAATAACTACTCTCACCCTAAAGCGTACCCTAACCCTAACCGCTACCCTAACCATAACGCGTACCCTAATCCTAACCCGTACCCTAAACCGAGCCCTAACACTAACACTAACCCTAACCCTAACCCTAACCCATACCCTACGCCCTACCCGAACCCCTCCCCGAACCCGTACCCTAAGCCGTACCCTAACCCTCACCCTAACACTAAGCTACCCTTGACTGCTTCTGCCTCCAATAGATTTCCTAAGCACTAGTGTTTTAAGGAACAGGTTAAAAAGAGAATCCTAATGTGATTTCTTGATAATGGGTGTGCTCCTTATCTTCTCCTAGTGTCTAAACTCTTCTCCATGGCTGGACCCCCAAATAATATTCCTTTACGTGCTAAGGGGTATCTAGAGAGTGGGATAGGTTTAATAACTAACCTCACCCTAAAGCGTAACCTAACCCTAACCCCTACCCTAACACTAACGCGTACCCTAATCCTAACCCGTACCCTAAACCGAGCCCGAACCCTAACACTAACCCTAACCCTAACCCATACCCTACGCCCTACCCGAACACCTCCCCGAACCCATACCCTAAGCCGTACCCTAACCCTCACCCTAAACCTAACCCTAACCCTAAGCTACCCTTGACTGCTTCTGCCTCCAATAGATTTCCTAAGCACTAGTGTTTTAAGGAACAGGTTAAATAGAGAATCCTAAAGTGATTTGTTGATAATGGGTGTGTTCCTTATCTTCTCCTAGTGTCTAAGCTCTTCTCCATGGCTGGACTCCCAAATAATATTCTTTACGTGCTAAGGGGTATCTAGAGAGTGGGATAGGTTTAATAACTACCCTCACCCTAGTGCGTACCATAACCCTAACCCCTACCCTAACACTAACGCGTACCCTAATCCTAACCCGTGCCCTAAACCGAGCCCTAACCCTAACACTATCCCTAACCGTAACCGTAACCCATACCCTACGCCCTACCCGAACCCCTCCCCGAACCCGTACCCTAAGCCGTACCCTAACCCTCACCATAACCCTAACCCTAACACTAAGCTACCCTTGACTGCTTCTGCCTCCAATAGATTTCCTAAGCACTAGTGTTTTAAGGAACAGGTTAAAAAGAGAATCCTAATGTGATTTCTTGATAATGGGTGTGTTCCTTATCTTCTCCTAGTGTCTAAACTCTTCTCCATGGCTGGACGCCCAAATAATATTCCTTTACGTGCTCTGGGGTATCTAGAGAGTGGGATAGGTTTAATAACTACCCTCACCCTAGTGCGTACCATAACCCTAACCCCTACCCTAACACTAACGCGTACCCTAATCCTAACCCGTACCCTAAACCGAGCCCGAACCCTAACCCTAACCCTAACCCTAACCCTAACCGTAACCCTAAGCTACCCTTGACTGCTTCTGCCTCCAATAGATTTCCTAAGCACTAGTGTTTTAAGGAACAGGTTAAAAAGAGAATCCTAATGTGATTTCTTGATAATGGGTGTGTTCCTTATATTTTCCTAGTGTCTAAACACTTCTCCATGGCTGGACCCCCAAATAATATTCCTTTACGTGCTAGGGGGTATCTAGAGAGTGGGATAGGTTTAATAACTACCCTCACCCTAATGCGTACCCTAACCCTAACACCTACCCTAATCCTAACCCGTACCCTAAACCGAGCCCTAACCCTAACACTTACCCTAACCCTAACCCTAACCCATACCCTACGCCCTACCCGAACCCCTCCCCGAACCCGTACCCTAAGCCGTACCCTAACCCTAAACCTAACCCTAAGCTACCCTTGACTGCTTCTGCCTCCAATAGATTTCCTAAGCACTAGTGTTTTAAGGAACAGGTTAAAAAGAGAATCCTAATGTGATTTCTTGATAATGGGTGTGTTCCTTATCTTCTCCTCGTGTCTAAACTCTTCTCCATGGCTGGACCCCCAAATAATATTCCTTTACGTGCTAAGGGGTATCTAGAGAGTGTGATAGGTTTAATAACTACCCTCACCCTAAC
This sequence comes from Balaenoptera acutorostrata, assembly GCF_949987535.1. NCBI lineage: Eukaryota > Metazoa > Chordata > Mammalia > Artiodactyla > Balaenopteridae > Balaenoptera > Balaenoptera acutorostrata. The sequence goes on from NW_026646155.1 coordinate 128,376, forward strand.
GCGTACCATAACCCTAACCCCTACCCTAACCCTAACGCGTACCCTAATCCTAACCCGTACCCTAAACCGAGCCCTAACCCTAACACTAGCGCTAACCCTAACCCTAACCCATACCCTACGCCCTACCCGAACCCGTACCCTAAGCCATACCCTAACCCTCACCCTAACCCTCACCCTAACCCTAAGCTACTCTTGACTGCTTCTGCCTCCAATAGATTTCCTAAGCACTAGTGTTTTAAGGAACAGGTTAAAAAGAGAATACTAATGTGATTTCTTGATAATGGGTGTGTTCCTTATCTTCTCCTAGTGTCTAAACTCTTCTCCATGGCTGGACCACCAAATAATATTCCTTTACGTGCTAAGGGGTATCTAGAGAGTGGGATAGGTTTAATACGTAACCTCACCCTATCGCATATCCTAACCCTAACCCCTACCCTAACCCTAACGCGTACCCTAATCCTAACCCGTACCCTAAACCGAGCCCCAACCCTAACACTAACCCTAACGCTAACCCTAACCCATACACTACGCCCTACCCGAACCCCTCCCCGAACCCGTACCCTAAGCAATACCCTAACCCTAACCCTAACCCTAACGCGTACCCTAACCCTAACCCTAACCCTAACCCTAACCCTAAGCTACACTTGGCTGCTTCTGCCTCCAATAGATTTCCTAAGCACTAGTGTTTTAAGGAACAGGTTAAAAAGAGAGTCCTAATGTGATTTCTTGAGAATGGGTGTGTTCCTTATCTTATCCTAGTGTCTAAACTCTTCTCCATGGCTGGACCCCCAAATAATATTCCTTTACGTGCTAAGGGGTATCTAGAGAGTGGGATAGGTTTAATAACTACCCTAACCCTAACGCGTACCCTAACCCTAAACCCTACCCTAACCCTAACGCGTACCCTAATCCTAACCCGCACCCTAAACCGAGCCCTAACCCTAACACTAACCCTAACCCTAGCCCATACCCTACGCCGTACCCGAACCCCTCCCCAAACCCGTAACCTAAGCCGGACCCTAAACCTAACCCTAACCCTAACCCTAACCCCAACCCTAAGCTACCCGTGACTGCTTCTGCCTCCAATAGATTTCCTAAGCACTAGTGTTTTAAGGAACAGGTTAAAAAGAGAATCCTAATGTGATTTCTTGAGAATGGGTGTGTTCCTTATCTTATCCTAGTGTCTAAACTCTTCTCCATGGCTGGACCCCCAAATAATATTCCTTTACGTGCTAAGGGTTATCTAGAGAGTGGGATAGGTTTAATAAGTACCCTACCCCTAACGCGTACCTTAACCCTAACCCCTACCCTAACCCTAACGCATACCCTAATCCTAACCCGTACCCTAAACCGAGCCCTAACCCTAACACTAACCCTAACCCTAACCCTAGCCCATACCCTACGCCGTACCCGAACCCCTCCCCGAACCCGTACCCTAAGCCGTACCCTACTACTAACCCTAACCCTAACCCTAACCCTAAGCTACCCTTGACTGCTTCTGCCTCCAATAGATTTCCTAAGCACTAGTGTTTTATGGAACAGGTTAAAAAGAGAATCCTAATGTGATTTCTTGAGAATGGGTGTGTTCCTTATCTTATCCTAGTGTCTAAACTCTTCTCCATGGCTGGACCCCCAAATAATATTCCTTTACATGCTAAGGGGTATCTAGAGAGTGGGATAGGTTTAATAACTACCCTAACCCTAACGCATACGTAACCCTAACCCCTACCCTAACCCTAACGCGTACCCTAATCCTAACCCGTACCCTAAACCGAGCCCTAACCCTAACACTAACCCTAACCCTAACCCTAGCCCATACCCTACGCCGTACCCGAAACCCTCCCCAAACCCGTACCCTAAGCCGTACCCTAACCCTAACCCTAACCCTAAGCTACCCTTGACTGCTTCTGCCTCCAATAGATTTCCTAAGCACTAGTGTTTTAAGGAACAGGTTAAAAAGAGAATCCTAATGTGATTTCTTGAGAATGGGTGTGTTCCTTATCTTATCCTAGTGTCTAAACTCTTCTCCATGGCTGGACCCCCAAATAATATTCCTTTACGTGCTAAGGGGTATCTAGAGAGTGGGATAGGTTTAATAACTACCCTAGCCCTAACGCGTACCTTAACCCTAACCCCTACCCTAACCCTAACGCATACCCTAATCCTAAACCGTACCCTAAACCGAGCCCTAACCCTAACACTAACCCTAACCCTAACCCTAGCCCATACCCTACGCCGTACCCGAACCCCTCCCCGAACCCGTACCCTAAGCCGTACCCTAACCCTAACCCTAACCCTAACCCTAACCCTAAGCTACCCTTGACTGCTTCTGCCTCCAATAGATTTCCTAAGCACTAGTGTTTTAAGGAACAGGTTAAAAAGAGAATCCTAATGTGATTTCTTGAGAATGGGTGTGTTCCTTATCTTATCCTAGTGTCTAAACTCTTCTCCATGGCTGGACCCCCAAATAATATTCCTTTACGTGCTAAGGGGTATCTAGAGAATGGGATAGGTTTAATAACTAACCTAGCCCTAACGCGTACCCTAACCCTAACCCCTACCCTAACCCTAACGCGTACCCTAAACCTAACCCGTACCCTAAAAAGAGCCCTAACCCTAACACTAACCCTAACCCTAACCCTAGCCCATACCCTACGCCGTACCCGAACCCCTCCCCGAACCCGTACCCTAAGCCGTACCCTAACCCTAACCCTAACCCTAAGCTACCCTTGACTGCTTCTGCCTCCAATAGATTTCCTAAGCACTAGTGTTTTAAGGAACAGGTTAAAAAGAGAATCCTAATGTGATTTCTTGAGAATGGGTGTGTTCCTTATCTTATCCTAGTGTCTAAACTCTTCTCCATGGCTGGACCCCCAAATAATATTCCTTTACGTGCTAAGGGGTATCTAGAGAGTGGGATAGGTTTAATAACTACCCTAACCCTAACGCGTACCCTAACCCTAACCCCTACCCTAACCCTAACGTGTACCCTAATCCTAACCCGTACCCTAAACCGAGCCCTAACCCTAACACTAACCCTAACCCTAACCCTAGCCCATACCCTACGCCGTACCCGAACCCCTCCCCGAACCCGTACCCTAAGCCGTACCCTAACCCTAACCCTAACCCTAACCCTAACCCTAAGCTACCCGTGACTGCTTCTGCCTCCAATAGATTTCCTAAGCACTAGTGTTTTAAGGAACAGGTTAAAAAGAGAGTCCTAATGTGATTTCTTGAGAATGGGTGTGTTCCTTATCTTATCCTAGTGTCTAAATTCTTCTCCATGGCTGGACCCCCAAATAATATTCCTTTACGTGCTAAGGGGTATCTAGAGATTGGGATAGGTTTAATAACTACCCTAACCCTAATGCGTACCCTAACCCTAACCCCTACCCTAACCCTAACGCGTACCCTAATCCTAACCCGTACCCTAAACTGAGCCCTAACCCTAACACTAACCCTAACCCTAACCCTAGCCCATACCCTACGCCGTACCCGAACCCCTCCCCGAACCCGTATCCTAAGCCGTACCCTAACCCTAACCCTAACCCTAACCCTAACCCTAAGCTACCCTTGACTGCTTCTGCCTCCAATAGATTTCCTAAGCACTAGTGTTTTAAGGAACAGTTAAAAAAGAGAATCCTAATGTGATTTCTTGAGAATGGGTGTGTTCCTTATCTTATCCTAGTGTCTAAACTCTTCTCCATGGCTGGACCCCCAAATAATATTCCTTTACGTGCTAAGGGGTATCTAGAGAGTGGGATAGGTTTAATAACTAACCTAGCCCTAACGCGTACCCTAACCCTAACCACTACCCTAAACCTAACACGTACCCTAAACCTAACCCGTACCCTAAACCGAGCCCTAACCCTAACACTAACCCTAACCCTAACCCTAGCCCATACCCTACGCCGTACCCGAACCCCTCCCCGAACCCGTATCCTAAGCCGTACCCTAACCCTAACCCTAACCCTAACCCTAACCCTAAGCTACCCTTGACTGCTTCTGCCTCCAATAGATTTCCTAAGCACTAGTGTTTTATGGAACAGGTTAAAAAGAGAATCCTAATGTGATTTCTTGAGAATGGGTGTGTTCCTTATCTTATCCTAGTGTCTAAACTCTTCTCCATGGCTGGACCCCCAAATAATATTCCTTTACGTGCTAAGGGGTATCTAGAGAGTGGGATAGGTTTAATAACTAACCTAGCCCTAACGCGTACCCTAACCCTAACCCCTACCCTAACCCTAACGCGTACCCTAAACCTAACCCGTACCCTAAACCGAGCCCTAACCCTAACACTAACCCTAACCCTAACCCTAGCCCATACCCTACGCCGTACCCGAACCCCTCCCCGAACCCGTACCCTAAGCCGTACCCTAACCCTAACCCTAACCCTAACCCTAACCCTAAGCTACCCTTGACTGCTTCTGCCTCCAATAGATTTCCTAAGCACTAGTGTTTTAAGGAACAGGTTAAAAAGAGAATCCTAATGTGATTTCTTGAGAATGGGTGTGTTCCTTATCTTATGCTAGTGTCTAAACTCTTCTCCATGGCTGGACCCCCAAATAATATTCCTTTACGTGCTAAGGGGTATCTAGAGATTAGGATAGGTTTAATAACTACCCTAACCCTAATGCGTACCCTAACCCTAACCCCTACCCTAACCCTAACGCGTACCCTAATCCTAACCCGTACCCTAAACTGAGCCCTAACCCTAACACTAACCCTAACCCTAACCCTAGCCCATACCCTACGCCGTACCCGAACCCCTCCCCGAACCCGTATCCTAAGCCGTACCCTAACCCTAACCCTAACCCTAACCCTAACCCTAAGCTACCCTTGACTGCTTCTGCCTCCAATAGATTTCCTAAGCACTAGTGTTTTAAGGAACAGGTTAAAAAGAGAATCCTAATGTGATTTCTTGAGAATGGGTGTGTTCCTTATCTTATCCTAGTGTCTAAACTCTTCTCCATGGCTGGACCCCCAAATAATATTCCTTTACGTGCTAAGGGGTATCTAGAGAGTGGGATAGGTTTAATAAGTAACCTCACCCTATCGCATACCCTAACCCTAACCCCTACCCTAACCCTAACGCGTACCCTAATCCTAACCCGTACCCTAAACTGAGCCCTAACCCTAACACTAACCCTAACCCTAACCCTAACCCATACACTACGCCCTACCCGAACCCCTCCCCGAACCCGTACCCTAAGCCATACCCTAAACCTAACCCTAACCCTAAGCTACCCTTGACTGCTTCTGCCTCCAATAGATTTCCTAAGCACTAGTGTTTTAAGGAACAGGTTAAAAAGAGAATCCTAATGTGATTTCTTGATAATGGGTGTGTTCCTTATCTTCTCCTAGTGTCTAAGCTCTTCTCCATGGCTGGACCCCCAAATAATATTCCTTTACGTGCTAAGGGGTATCTAGAGAGTGTGATAGGTTTAATAACTAACCTAGCCCTAACGCGTACCCTAACCCTAACCACTACCCTAACCCTAACACGTACCCTAAACCTAACCCGTAACCTAAACCGAGCCCTAACCCTAACACTAACCCTAACCCTAACCCTAGCCCATACCCTACGCCGTACCCGAACCCCTCCCCGAACCCGTATCCTAAGCCGTACCCTAACCCTAACCCTAACCCTAACCCTAAGCTACCCTTGACTGCTTCTGCCTCCAATAGATTTCCTAAGCACTAGTGTTTTATGGAACAGGTTAAAAAGAGAATCCTAATGTGATTTCTTGAGAATGGGTGTGTTCCTTATCTTATCCTAGTGTCTAAACTCTTCTCCATGGCTGGACCCCCAAATAATATTCCTTTACGTGCTAAGGGGTATCTAGAGAGTGGGATAGGTTTAATAACTAACCTAGCCCTAACGCGTACCCTAACCCTAACCCCTACCCTAACCCTAACGCGTACCCTAAACCTAACCCGTACCCTAAACCGAGCCCTAACCCTAACACTAACCCTAACCCTAACCCTAGCCCATACCCTACGCCGTACCCGAACCCCTCCCCGAACCCGTACCCTAAGCCGTACCCTAACCCTAACCCTAACCCTAACCCTAAGCTACCCTTGACTGCTTCTGCCTCCAATAGATTTCCTAAGCACTAGTGTTTTAAGGAACAGGTTAAAAAGAGAATCCTAATGTGATTTCTTGAGAATGGGTGTGTTCCTTATCTTATGCTGGTGTCTAAACTCTTCTCCATGGCTTGACCCCCAAATAATATTCCTTTACGTGCTAAGGGGTATCTAGAGAGTGGGATAGGTTTAATAACTACCCTAACCCTAACGCGTACCCTAACCCTAACCCCTACCCTAACCCTAACGCGTACCCTAATCCTAACCCGTACCCTAAACCGAGCCCTAACCCTAACACTAACCCTAGCCCTAACCCTAGCCCATACCCTACGCCGTACCCGAACCCCTCCCCGAAACCGTACCCTAAGCCGTACCCTAACCCTAACCCTAACCCTAACCCTAACCCTAAGCTACCCGTGACTGCTTCTGCCTCCAATAGATTTCCTAAGCACTAGTGTTTTAAGGAACAGGTTAAAAAGAGAATCCTAATGTGATTTCTTGAGAATGGGTGTGTTCCTTATCTTATCCTAGTGTCTAAACTCTTCTCCATGGCTGGACCCCCAAATAATATTCCTTTACGTGCTAAGGGGTATCTAGAGAGTGGGATAGGTTTAATAAGTAACCTCACCCTATCGCATACCCTAACCCTAACCCCTACCCTAACCCTAACGCGTACCCTAATCCTAACCCGTACCCTAAACTGAGCCCTAACCCTAACACTAACCCTAACACTAACCCTAACCCATACACTACGCCCTACCCGAACCCCTCCCCGAACCCGTACCCTAAGCCATACCCTAACCCTAACCCTAACCCTAAGCTACCCTTGACTGCTTCTGCCTCCAATAGATTTCCTAAGCACTAGTGTTTTAAGGAACAGGTTATAAAGAGAATCCTAATGTGATTTCTTGATAATGGGTGTGTTCCTTATCTTCTCCTAGTGTCTAAGCTCTTCTCCATGGCTGGACCCCCAAATAATATTCCTTTACGTGCTAAGGGGTATCTAGAGAGTGGGATAGGTTTAATAACTACTCTCACCCTAAAGCGTACCCTAACCCTAACCGCTACCCTAACCATAACGCGTACCCTAATCCTAACCCGTACCCTAAACCGAGCCCTAACACTAACACTAACCCTAACCCTAACCCTAACCCATACCCTACGCCCTTCCCAAACCCCTCCCCGAACCCGTACCCTAAGCCGTACCCTAACCCTCACCCTAACTCTAACCCTAACCCTAAGCTACCCTTGATTGCTTCTGCCTCCAATAGATTTCCTAAGCACTAGTGTTTTAAGGAACAGGTTAAAAAGAGAATCCTAATGTGATTTCTTGATAATGGGTGTGTTCCTTATCTTCTCCTAGTGTCTAAACTCTTCTCCATGGCTGGACCCCCAAATAATATTCCTTTACGTGCTAAGGGGTATCTAGAGAGTGGGATAGGTTTAATAACTACCCTCACCCTAGTGCGTACCATAACCCTAACCCCTACCCTAACACTAACGCGTACCCTAATCTTAACCCGTACCCTAAACCGAGCCCGAACCCTAACACTAACCCTAACCCTAACCCATACCCTACGCCCTACCCGAACCCGTACCCTAAGCCATACCCTAACCCTCACCCTAACCCTTACCCTAACCCTAAGCTACTCTTGACTGCTTCTGCCTCCAATAGATTTCCTAAGCACTAGTGTTTTAAGGAACAGGTTAAAAAGAGAATCCTAATGTGATTTCTTGATAATGGGTGTGTTCCTTATCTTCTCCTAGTGTCTAAACTCTTCTCCATGGCTGGACCCCCAAATAATATTCCTTTACGTGCTAAGGGGTATCTAGAGAGTGGGATAGGTTTAATAAGTAACCTCACCCTATCGCATATCCTAACCCTAACCCCTACCCTAACCCTAACGCGTACCCTAATCCTAACCCGTACCCTAAACCGAGCCCTAACCCTAACACTAACCCTAACCCTAACCCTAACCCATACACTACGCCCTACCCGAACCCCTCCCCGAACCCGTACCCTAAGCCGTACCCTAACCCTAAACCTAACCCTAAGCTACCCTTGACTGCTTCTGCCTCCAATAGATTTCCTAAGCACTAGTGTTTTAAGGAACAGGTTAAAAAGAGAATCCTAATGTGATTTCTTGATAATGGGTGTGTTCCTTATCTTCTCCTCGTGTCTAAACTCTTCTCCATGGCTGGACCCCCAAATAATATTCCTTTACGTGCTAAGGGGTATCTAGAGAGTGTGATAGGTTTAATAACTACCCTCACCCTAACGCGTACGCTAACCCTAACCCCTACCCTAACCCTAACGCGTACCCTAATCCTAACCGGTACCCTAAACCGAGCCCTAACCCTAACACTAACCCTAACCCTAACCCTAACCCATACCCTACGCCCTACCCGAACCCGTACCCTAAGCCATACCCTAACCCTCACCCTAACCCTCACCCTAACCCTAAGCTACTCTTGACTGCTTCTGCCTCCAATAGATTTCCTAAGCACCAGTGTTTTAAGGAACAGGTTAAAAAGAGAATCCTAATGTGATTTCTTGATAATGGGTGTGTTCCTTATCTTCTCCTAGTGTCTAAACTCTTCTCCATGGCTGGACCCCCAAATAATATTCCTTTACGTGCTAAGGGGTATCTGGAGAGTGGGATAGGTTTAATAAGTAACCTCACCCTATCGCATATCCTAACCCTAACCCCTACCCTAACCCTAACGCGTACCCTAATCCTAACCCGTACCCTAAACCGAGCCCTAACCCTAACACTAACCCTAACGCTAACCCTAACCCATACACTACGCCCTACCCGAACCCCTCCCCGAACCCGTACCCTAAGCCATACCCTAACCCTAACCCTAACCCTAAGCTACCCTTGACTGCTTCTGCCTCCAATAGATTTCCTAAGCACTAGTGTTTTAAGGAACAGGTTAAAAAGAGAATCCTAATGTGATTTCTTGATAATGGGTGTGTTCCTTATCTTCTCCTCGTGTCTAAACTCTTCTCCATGGCTGGACCCCCAAATAATATTCCTTTACGTGCTAAGGGGTATCTAGAGAGTGGGATAGGTTTAATAACTAACCTCACACTATCGCGTACCCTAACCCTAACCCCTACCCTAACACTAACGCGTACCCTAATCCTAACCCTTACCCTAAACCGAGCCCTAACCCTAACCCTAACCCTAACGCGTACCCTAACCCTAACCCCTACCCTAACCCTAATGCGTACCCTAATCCTAACCCGTACCCTAAACCGAGCCCTAACCCTAACACTAGCGCTAACCCTAACCCTAACCCATACCCTACGCCCTACCCGAACCCCTCCCCGAACCCGTACCCTAAGCCGTACCCTAACCCTCACCCTAAACCTAACCCTAACCCTAAGTTACCCTTGACTGCTTCTGCCTCCAATAGATTTCCTAAGCACTAGTGTTTTAAGGAACAGGTTAAAAAGAGAATCCTAATATGATTTCTTGATAATGGGTGTGTTCCTTATCTTCTCCTAGTGTCTAAGCTCTTCTCCATGGCTGGACCCCCAAATAATATTCCTTTACGTGCTAAGGGGTATCTAGAGAGTAGGATAGGTTTAATAACTAACCTCACCCTAAAGCGTAACCTAACCCTAACCCCTACCCTAACACTAACGCGTACCCTAATCCTAACCCGTACCCTAAACCGAGGCCGAACCCTAACACTAACCCTAACCCTAACCCATACCCTACGCCCTACACGAACCCCTCCCCGAAACCCGTACCCTAAGCCATACCCTAACCCTCACCCTAACCCTAACCCTAACCCTAAGCTACCCTTGACTGCTTCTGCCTCCAATAGATTTCCTAAGTACTAGTGTTTTAAGGAACAGGTTAAAAGGAGGATCCTAATGTGATTTCGTGATAATGGGTGTGTTCCTTATCTTCTCCTAGTGTCTAAACACTTCTCCATGGCTGGACCCCCAAATAATATTCCTTTACGTGCTAGGGGGTATCTAGAGAGTGGGATAGGTTTAATAACTACCCTCACCCTAACGCGTACCCTAACCCTAACACCTACCCTAACCCTAACGCGTACACTAATCCTAACCCGTACCCTAAACCGAGCCCTAACCGTAACACTAACCCTAACCCTAACCCTAACCCATACCCTACGCCCTACCCGAACCCCTCCCCGAACCCGTACCCTAAGCCGTACCCTAACCCTCACCCTAACCCTAAGCCTAACCCTAAGCTACCCTTGACTGCTTCTGCCTCCAATAGATTTCCTAAGCACTAGTGTTTTAAGGAACAGGTTAAAAAGAGAATCCTAATGTGATTTCGTGATACTGGGTGTGTTCCTTATCTTCTCCTCGTGTCTAAACTCTTCTCCATGGCTGGACCCCCAAATAATATTCCTTTACGTGCTAAGGGGTATCTAGAGAGTGGGATAGGTTTAATAACTAACCTCACACTATCGCGTACCCTAAACCTAACCCCTACCCTAACACTAACGCGTACACTAATCCTAACCCTTACCCTAAACCGAGCCCTAAACCTAACCCTAACCCTAACGCGTACCCTAACACTAACCCCTACCCTAACCCTAATGCGTACCCTAATCCTAACCCGTACCCTAAACCGAGCCCTAACCCTAACACTAGCGCTAACCCTAACCCTAACCCATACCCTACGCCCTACCCGAACCCCTCCCCGAACCCGTACCCTAAGCCGTACCCTAACCCTCACCCTAAACCTAACCCTAACCCTAAGTTACCCTTGACTGCTTCTGCCTCCAATAGATTTCCTAAGCACTAGTGTTTTAAGGAACAGGTTAAAAAGAGAATCCTAATGTGATTTCTTGATAATGGGTGTGTTCCTTATCTTCTCCTAGTGTCTAAGCTCTTCTCCATGGCTGGACCCCCAAATAATATTCCTTTACGTGCTAAGGGGTATCTAGAGAGTGGGATAGGTTTAATAACTACTCTCACCCTAAAGCGTACCCTAACCCTAACCGCTACCCTAACCCTAACGCGTACCCTAATCCTAACCCGTACCCTAAACCGAGCCCTAACACTAACACTAACCCTAACCCTAACCCTAACCCATACCCTACGCCCTACCCAAACCCCTCCCCGAACCCATACCCTATGCCCTACCCTAACCCTCACCCTAACTCTAACCCTAACCCTAAGCTACCCTTGATTGCTTCTCCCTCCAATAGATTTCCTAAGCACTAGTGTTTTAAGGAACAGGTTAAAAAGAGAATACTAATGTGATTTCTTGATAATGGGTGTGTTCCTTATCTTCTCCTAGTGTCTAAACCCTTCTCCATGGCTGGACCCCCAAATAATATTCCTTTACGTGCTAAGGGGTATCTAGAGAGTTGGATAGGTTTAATAACTACCCTCACCCTAGTGCGTACCATAACCCTAACCCCTACCCTAACACTAACGCGTACCCTAATCCTAACCCGTACCCTAAACCGAGCCCTAACCCTAACACTAGCCCTAACCCATACCCTACGCCCTACCCGAACCCCTCCCCGAACCCGTACCCTAAGCCGTACCCTAACCCTCACCCTAACCCTAACCCTAAACCTAAGCTACCCTTGACTGCTTCTGCCACCAATAGATTTCCTAAGCACTAGTGTTTTAAGGTACAGGTTAAAAAGAGAATCCTAATGTGATTTCTTGATAATGGGTGTGCTCCTTATCTTCTCCTAGTGTCTAAACTCTTCTCCATGGCTGGACCCCCAAATAATATTCCTTTCTGTGCTAAGGGGTATCTAGAGAGTGGGATAGGTTTAATAACTAACCTCACCCTAAAGCGTAACCTAACCCTAACCCCTACCCTAACACTAACGCGTACCCTAATCCTAACCCGTACCCTAAACCGAGCCCGAACCCTAACACTAACCCTAACCCTAACCCATACCCTACGCCCTACCCGAACCCCTCCCCGAACCCATACCCTAAGCCGTACCCTAACCCTCACCCTAAACCTAACCCTAACCCTAAGCTACCCTTGACTGCTTCTGCCTCCAATAGATTTCCTAAGCACTAGTGTTTTAAGGAACAGGTTAAATAGAGAATCCTAAAGTGATTTGTTGATAATGGGTGTGTTCCTTATCTTCTCCTAGTGTCTAAGCTCTTCTCCATGGCTGGACCCCCAAATAATATTCTTTACGTGCTAAGGGGTATCTAGAGAGTGGGATAGGTTTAATAACTACCCTCACCCTAGTGCGTACCATAACCCTAACCCCTACCCTAACACTAACGCGTACCCTAATCCTAACCCGTGCCCTAAACTGAGCCCTAACCCTAACACTAGCCCTAACCGTAACCCTAACCCATACCCTACGCCCTACCCGAACCCCTCCCCGAACCCGTACCCTAAGCCGTACCCTAAACCTAACCCTAACCCTAACCCTAACCCTAACCCTAACCCTAACCCTAACCCTAACCCTAAGCTACCCTTGACTGCTTCTGCCTCCAATTGATTTCCTAAGCACTAGTGTTTTAAGGAACAGGTTAAAAAGAGAATCCTAATGTGATTTCGTGATAATGGGTGTGTTCCTTATATTTTCCTAGTGTCTAAACACTTCTCCATGGCTGGACCCCCAAATAATATTCCTTTACGTGCTAGGGGGTATCTAGAGAGTGGGATAGGTTTAATAACTACCCTCACCCTAATGCGTACCCTAACCCTAACACCTACCCTAACCCTAACGCATACCCTAATCCTAACCCGTACCCTAAACCGAGCCCTAACCCTAACACTAACCCTAACCCTAACCCTAACCCATACCCTACGCCCTACCCGAACCCGTACCCTAAGCCATACCCTAACCCTCACCCTAACCCTCACCCTAACCCTAAGCTACTCTTGACTGCTTCTGCCTCCAATAGATTTCCTAAGCACTAGTGTTTTAAGGAACAGGTTAAAAAGAGAATCCTAATGTGATTTCTTGATAATGGGTGTGTTCCTTATCTTGTCCTAGTGTCTAAACTCTTCTCGATGGCTGGACCACCAAATAATATTCCTTTACGTGCTAAGGGGTATCTAGAGAGTGGGATAGGTTTAATAAGTAACCTCACCCTATCGCATATCCTAACCCTAACCCCTACCCTAACCCTAACGCGTACCCTAATCCTAACCCGTACCCTAAACCGAGCCCTAACCCTAACACTAACCCTAACCCATACACTACGCCCTACCCGAACCCCTCCCCGAACCCGTACCCTAAGCAATACCCTAACCCTAACCCTAACCCTAAGCTACCCTTGACTGCTTCTGCCTCCAATAGATTTCCTAAGCACTAGTGTTTTAAGGAACAGGTTAAAAAGAGAATCCTAATGTGATTTCTTGATAATGGGTGTGTTCCTTATCTTCTCCTCGTGTCTAAACTCTTCTCCATGGCTGGACCCCCAAATAATATTCCTTTACGTGTAAGGGGTATCTAGAGAGTGGGATAGGTTTAATAACTAACCTCACACTATCGCGTACCCTAACCCTAACCCCTACCCTAACACTAATGCATACCCTAATCCTAACCCTTACCCTAAACCGAGCCCTAACCCTAACCCTAACCCTAACCCCTACCCTAACCCTAATGCGTACCCTAATCCTAACCCGTACCCTAAACCGAGCCCTAACCCTAAAACTAGCGCTAACCCTAACCCTAACCCATACCCTACGCCCTACCCGAACCCCTCCCCGAACCCGTACCCTAAGCCGTACCCTAACCCTCACCCTAAACCTAAACCTAACCCTAAGTTACCCTTGACTGCTTCTGCCTCCAATAGATTTCCTAAGCACTAGTGTTTTAAGGAACAGGTTAAAAAGAGAATCCTAATGTGATTTCTTGATAATGGGTGTGTTCCTTATCTTCTCCTAGTGTCTAAGCTCTTCTCCATGGCTGGACCCCCAAATAATATTCCTTTACGTGCTAAGGGGTATCTAGAGAGTGGGATAGGTTTAATAACTACTCTCACCCTAAAGCGTACCCTAACCCTAACCGCTACCCTAACCATAACGCGTACCCTAATCCTAACCCGTACCCTAAACCGAGCCCTAACACTAACACTAACCCTAACCCTAACCCTAACCCATACCCTACGCCCTACCCGAACCCCTCCCCGAACCCGTACCCTAAGCCGTACCCTAACTCTCACCCTAACTCTAACCCTAACACTAAGCTACCCTTGACTGCTTCTGCCTCCAATAGATTTCCTAAGCACTAGTGTTTTAAGGAACAGGTTAAAAAGAGAATCCTAATGTGATTTCTTGATAATGGATGTGCTCCTTATCTTCTCCTAGTGTCTAAACTCTTCTCCATGGCTGGACCCCTAAATAATATTCCTTTACGTGCTAAGGGGTATCTAGAGAGTAGGATAGGTTTAATAACTAACCTCACCCTAAAGCGTAACCTAACCCTAACCCCTACCCTAACACTAACGCGTACCCTAATCCTAACCCGTACCCTAAACCGAGGCCGAACCCTAACACTAACCCTAACCCTAACCCATATCCTACGCCCTACACGAACCCCTCCCCGAAACCCGTACCCTAAGCCATAACCTAACCCTCACCCTAACCCTAACCCTAACCCTAAGCTACCCTTGACTGCTTCTGCCTGCAATAGATTTCCTAAGCACTAGTGTTTTAAGGAACAGGTTAAAAAGAGGATCGTAATGTGATTTCTTGATAATGGGTGTGTTCCTTATCTTCTCCTCGTGTCTAAACTCTTCTCCATGGCTGGACCCCCAAATAATATTCCTTTACGTGCTAGGGGGTATCTAGAGAGTGGGATAGGTTTAATAACTACCCTCACCCTAACGCGTACCCTAACCCTAACACCTACCCTAACCCTAACGCGTACCCTAATCCTAACCCGTACCCTAAACCGAGCCCTAACCCTAACCCTAACCCTAACCCTAACCCATACCCTACGCCCTACCCGAACCCGTACCCTAAGCCGTACCCTAAACCTCACCCTAACCCTAACCCTAACCCTAAGCTACCCTTGAGTGCTTCTGCCACCAATAGATTTCCTAAGCACTAGTGTTTTAAGGAACAGGTTAAAAAGAGAATCCTAATGTGATTTCGTGATAATGGGTGTGTTCCTTATCTTCTCCAAGTGTCTAAACTCTTCTCCATGGCTGGACCCACAAATAATATTCCTTTACGTGCTAAGGGGTATCTAGAGAGTGTGATAGGTTTAATAACTAACCTCACCCTATCGCATACCCTAACCCTAACCCCTACCCTAACCCTAACGTGTACCCTAATCCTAACCCGTACCCTAAACCGAGCCCTAACCCTAACACTAACCCTAACCCTAACCCTATCCCATACACTACGCCCTACCCGAACCCCTCCCCGAAACCGAACCCTAAGCCGTACCCTAACCCTAACCCTATCCCTAAGCTACCCTTGACTTCTTCTGCCTCCAATAGATTTCCTAAGCATTAGTGTTTTAAGGAACAGGTTAAAAAGAGAATCCTAATGTGATTTCTTGATAATGGGTGTGTTCCTTATCTTCTCCTCGTGTCTAAACTCTTCTCCATGGCTGGACCCCCAAATAATATTCCTTTACGTGCTAAGAGGTATCTAGAGAGTGGGATAGGTTTAATAACTAACCTCACCCTATCGCGTACCCTAACCCTGACCTCTACCCTAACACTAACGCGTACCCTAATCCTAACCCGTAGCCTAAACCGAGCCCTAACCCTAACACTAACCCTAACCCTAACCCTAACCCATACCCTACGCCCTACCCGAACCCCTCCCCGAACCCGTACCCTAAGCCGTACCCTAACTCTCACCCTAACCCTAACCCTAACCCTAAGCTACCCTTGACTGCTTCTGCCACCAATAGATTTCCTAAGCACTAGTGTTTTAAGGTACAGGTTAAAAAGAGAATCCTAATGTGATTTCTTGATAATGGGTGTGCTCCTTATCTTCTCCTAGTGTCTAAACTCTTCTCCATGGCTGGACCCCCAAATAATATTCCTTTACGTGCTAAGGGGTATCTAGAGAGTGGGATAGGTTTAATAACTAACCTCACCCTAAAGCGTAACCTAACCCTAACCCCTACCCTAACACTAACGCGTACCCTAATCCTAACCCGTACCCTAAACCGAGCCCGAACCCTAACACTAACCCTAACCCTAACCCATACCCTACGCCCTACCCGAACCCCTCCCTGAACCCGTACCCTAAGCCGTACCCTAACCCTCACCCTAACCCTAACCCTAACCCTAAACCTAAGCTACCCTTGACGGCTTCTGCCTCCAATAGATTTCCTAAGCACTAGTGTTTTAAGGAACAGGTTAAAAAGAGGATCCTAATGTGATTTGTTGATAATGGGTGTGTTCCTTATCTTCTCCTCGTGTCTAAACTCTTCTCCATGGCTGGACCCCCAAATAATATTCCTTTACGTGCTAAGGGGTATCTAGAGAGTGGGATAGGTTTAATAACTAACCTCACCCTATCGCGTACCCTAACCCTAACCCCTACCCTAACACTAACGCGTACCCTAATCCTAACCCGTACCCAAAACGAGCCCTAACCCTAACACTAACCCTAACCCTAACCCTAACCCATACCCTACGCCCTACCCGAACTCCTCCCCGAACCCGTACCCTAAGCCGTACCCTAACCCTCACTTTAACCCTAACCCTAAAACTAAGCTACCCTTGACTGCTTCTGCCTCCAAGAGATTTCCTAAGTACTAGTGTTTTAAGGAACAGGTTAAAAAGAGAATCCTAATGTGATTTCTTGATAATGGGTGTGTTCCTTATCTTCTCCTAGTGTCTAAACTCTTCTCCATGGCTGGACCACCAAATAATATTCCTTTACGTGCTAGGGGGTATCTAGAGAGTGGGATAGGTTTAATAACTACCCTCACCCTAACGCGTACCCTAACCCTAACACCTACCCTAACCCTAACGCGTACACTAATCCTAACCCGTACCCTAATCCTAACCCGTACCCTAAACCGAGCCCTAACCCTAACACTAACCCTAACCCTAACCCATACCCTACGCCCTACCCGAACCCGTACCCTGAGCCGTACCCTAACCCTCACCCTAACCCTAACCCTAACCCTAAGCTACCCTTGAGTGCTTCTGCCACCAATAGATTTCCTAAGCACTAGTGTTTTAAGGAACAGGTTTAAAAGAGAATCCTAATGTGATTTCGTGATAATGGGTGTGTTCCTTATCTTCTCCTAGTGTCTAAACTCTTCTCCATGGCTGGAACCACAAATAATATTCCTTTACGTGCTAAGGGGTATCTAGAGAGTGTGATAGGTTTAATAACTAACCTCACCCTATCGCATACCCTAACCCTAACCCCTACCCTAACCCTAACGCGTACCCTAATCCTAACCCGTACCCTAAACCGAGCCCTAACCCTAACACTAACCCTAGCCCTAACCCTAGCCCATACCCTACGCCGTACCCGAACCCCTCCCCGAAACCGTACCCTAAGCCGTACCCTAACCCTAACCCTAACCCTAACCCTAACCCTAAGCTACCCGTGACTGCTTCTGCCTCCAATAGATTTCCTAAGCACTAGTGTTTTAAGGAACAGGTTAAAAAGAGAATCCTAATGTGATTTCTTGAGAATGGGTGTGTTCCTTATCTTATCCTAGTGTCTAAACTCTTCTCCATGGCTGGACCCCCAAATAATATTCCTTTACGTGCTAAGGGGTATCTAGAGAGTGGGATAGGTTTAATAAGTAACCTCACCCTATCGCATACCCTAACCCTAACCCCTACCCTAACCCTAACGCGTACCCTAATCCTAACCCGTACCCTAAACTGAGCCCTAACCCTAACACTAACCCTAACACTAACCCTAACCCATACACTACGCCCTACCCGAACCCCTCCCCGAACCCGTACCCTAAGCCATACCCTAACCCTAACCCTAACCCTAAGCTACCCTTGACTGCTTTTGCCTCCAATAGATTTCCTAAGCACTAGTGTTTTAAGGAACAGGTTATAAAGAGAATCCTAATGTGATTTCTTGATAATGGGTGTGTTCCTTATCTTCTCCTAGTGTCTAAGCTCTTCTCCATGGCTGGACCCCCAAATAATATTCCTTTACGTGCTAAGGGGTATCTAGAGAGTGGGATAGGTTTAATAACTACTCTCACCCTAAAGCGTACCCTAACCCTAACCGCTACCCTAACCATAACGCGTACCCTAATCCTAACCCGTACCCTAAACCGAGCCCTAACACTAACACTAACCCTAACCCTAACCCTAACCCATACCCTACGCCCTTCCCAAACCCCTCCCCGAACCCGTACCCTAAGCCGTACCCTAACCCTCACCCTAACTCTAACCCTAACCCTAAGCTACCCTTGATTGCTTCTGCCTCCAATAGATTTCCTAAGCACTAGTGTTTTAAGGAACAGGTTAAAAAGAGAATCCTAATGTGATTTCTTGATAATGGGTGTGTTCCTTATCTTCTCCTAGTGTCTAAACTCTTCTCCATGGCTGGACCCCCAAATAATATTCCTTTACGTGCTAAGGGGTATCTAGAGAGTGGGATAGGTTTAATAACTACCCTCACCCTAGTGCGTACCATAACCCTAACCCCTACCCTAACACTAACGCGTACCCTAATCCTAACCCGTACCCTAAACCGAGCCCGAACCCTAACACTAACCCTAACCCTAACCCATACCCTACGCCCTACCCGAACCCGTACCCTAAGCCATACCCTAACCCTCACCCTAACCCTAACCCTAACCCTAAGCTACTCTTGACTGCTTCTGCCTCCAATAGATTTCCTAAGCACTAGTGTTTTAAGGAACAGGTTAAAAAGAGAATCCTAATGTGATTTCTTGATAATGGGTGTGTTCCTTATCTTCTCCTAGTGTCTAAACTCTTCTCCATGGCTGGACCCCCAAATAATATTCCTTTACGTGCTAAGGGGTATCTAGAGAGTGGGATAGGTTTAATAAGTAACCTCACCCTATCGCATATCCTAACCCTAACCCCTACCCTAACCCTAACGCATACCCTAATCCTAACCCGTACCCTAAACCGAGCCCTAACCCTAACACTAACCCTAACCCTAACCCTAACCCATACACTACGCCCTACCCGAACCCCTCCCCGAACCCGTACCCTAAGCCGTACCCTAACCCTAAACCTAACCCTAAGCTACCCTTGACTGCTTCTGCCTCCAATAGATTTCCTAAGCACTAGTGTTTTAAGGAACAGGTTAAAAAGAGAATCCTAATGTGATTTCTTGATAATGGGTGTGTTCCTTATCTTCTCCTCGTGTCTAAACTCTTCTCCATGGCTGGACCCCCAAATAATATTCCTTTACGTGCTAAGGGGTATCTAGAGAGTGTGATAGGTTTAATAACTACCCTCACCCTAACGCGTACGCTAACCCTAACCCCTACCCTAACCCTAACGCGTACCCTAATCCTAACCGGTACCCTAAACCGAGCCCTAACCCTAACACTAACCCTAACCCTAACCCTAACCCATACCCTACGCCCTACCCGAACCCGTACCCTAAGCCATACCCTAACCCTCACCCTAACCCTCACCCTAACCCTAAGCTACTCTTGACTGCTTCTGCCTCCAATAGATTTCCTAAGCACCAGTGTTTTAAGGAACAGGTTAAAAAGAGAATCCTAATGTGATTTCTTGATAATGGGTGTGTTCCTTATCTTCTCCTAGTGTCTAAACTCTTCTCCATGGCTGGACCCCCAAATAATATTCCTTTACGTGCTAAGGGGTATCTAGAGAGTGGGATAGGTTTAATAAGTAACCTCACCCTATCGCATATCCTAACCCTAACCCCTACCCTAACCCTAACGCGTACCCTAATCCTAACCCGTACCCTAAACCGAGCCCTAACCCTAACACTAACCCTAACGCTAACCCTAACCCATACACTACGCCCTACCCGAACCCCTCCCCGAACCCGTACCCTAAGCCATACCCTAACCCTAACCCTAACCCTAAGCTACCCTTGACTGCTTCTGCCTCCAATAGATTTCCAAAGCACTAGTGTTTTAAGGAACAGGTTAAAAAGAGAATCCTAATGTGATTTCTTGATAATGGGTGTGTTCCTTATCTTCTCCTCGTGTCTAAACTCTTCTCCATGGCTGGACCCCCAAATAATATTCCTTTACGTGCTAAGGGGTATCTAGAGAGTGGGATAGGTTTAATAACTAACCTCACACTATCGCGTACCCTAACCCTAACCCCTACCCTAACACTAACGCGTACCCTAATCCTAACCCTTACCCTAAACCGAGCCCTAACCCTAACCCTAACCCTAACGCGTACCCTAACCCTAACCCCTACCCTAACCCTAATGCGTACCCTAATCCTAACCCGTACCCTAAACCGAGCCCTAACCCTAACACTAGTGCTAACCCTAACCCTAACCCATACCCTACGCCCTACCCGAACCCCTCCCCGAACCCGTACCCTAAGCCGTACCCTAACCCTCACCCTAAACCTAACCCTAACCCTAAGTTACCCTTGACTGCTTCTGCCTCCAATAGATTTCCTAAGCACTAGTGTTTTAAGGAACCGGTTAAAAAGAGAATCCTAATATGATTTCTTGATAATGGGTGTGTTCCTTATCTTCTCCTAGTGTCTAAGCTCTTCTCCATGGCTGGACCCCCAAATAATATTCCTTTACGTGCTAAGGGGTATCTAGAGAGTAGGATAGGTTTAATAACTAACCTCACCCTAAAGCGTAACCTAACCCTAACCCCTACCCTAACACTAACGCGTACCCTAATCCTAACCCGTACCCTAAACCGAGGCCGAACCCTAACACTAACCCTAACCCTAACCCATACACTACGCCCTACACGAACCCCTCCCCGAAACCCGTACTCTAAGCCATACCCTAACCCTCACCCTAACCCTAACCGTAACCCTAAGCTACCCTTGACTGCTTCTGCCTCCAATAGATTTCCTAAGCACTAGTGTTTTAAGGAACAGGTTAAAAGGAGGATCCTAATGTGATTTCGTGATAATGGGTGTGTTCCTTATCTTCTCCTAGTGTCTAAACACTTCTCCATGGCTGGACCCCCAAATAATATTCCTTTACGTGCTAGGGGGTATCTAGAGAGTGGGATAGGTTTAATAACTACCCTCACCCTAACGCGTACCCTAACCCTAACACCTACCCTAACCCTAACGCGTACCCTAATCCTAACCCGTACCCTAAACCGAGCCCTAACCGTAACACTAACCCTAACCCTAACCCTAACCCATACCCTACGCCCTACCCGAACCCCTCCCCGAACCCGTACCCTAAGCCGTACCCTAACCCTCACCCTAACCCTAACCCTAACCCTAAGCTACCCTTGACTGCTTCTGCCTCCAATAGATTTCCTAAGCACTAGTGTTTTAAGGAACAGGTTAAAAAGAGAATCCTAATGTGATTTCGTGATACTGGGTGTGTTCCTTATCTTCTCCTCGTGTCTAAACTCTTCTCCATGGCTGGACCCCCAAATAATATTCCTTTACGTGCTAAGGGGTATCTAGAGAGTGGGATAGGTTTAATAACTAACCTCACACTATCGCCTACCCTAAACCTAACCCCTACCCTAACACTAACGCGTACACTAATCCTAACCCTTACCCTAAACCGAGCCCTAAACCTAACCCTAACCCTAACGCGTACCCTAACACTAACCCCTACCCTAACCCTAATGCGTACCCTAATCCTAACCCGTACCCTAAACCGAGCCCTAACCCTAACACTAGCGCTAACCCTAACCCTAACCCATACCCTACGCCCTACCCGAACCCCTCCCCGAACCCGTACCCTAAGCCGTACCCTAACCCTCACCCTAAACCTAACCCTAACCCTAAGTTACCCTTGACTGCTTCTGCCTCCAATAGATTTCCTAAGCACTAGTGTTTTAAGGAACAGGTTAAAAAGAGAATCCTAATGTGATTTCTTGATAATGGGTGTGTTCCTTATCTTCTCCTAGTGTCTAAGCTCTTCTCCATGGCTGGACCCCCAAATAATATTCCTTTACGTGCTAAGGGGTATCTAGAGAGTGGGATAGGTTTAATAACTACCCTCACCCTAGTGCGTACCATAACCCTAACCCCTACCCTAACACTAACGCGTACCCTAATCCTAACCCGTACCCTAAACCGAGCCCTAACCCTAACACTAGCCCTAACCCATACCCTACGCCCTACCCGAACCCCTCCCCGAAACCGTACCCTAAGCCGTACCCTAACCCTCACCCTAACCCTAACCCTAAACCTAAGCTACCCTTGACTGCTTCTGCCACCAATAGATTTCCTAAGCACTAGTGTTTTAAGGTACAGGTTAAAAAGAGAATCCTAATGTGATTTCTTGATAATGGGTGTGCTCCTTATCTTCTCCTAGTGTCTAAACTCTTCTCCATGGCTGGACCCCCAAATAATATTCCTTTCTGTGCTAAGGGGTATCTAGAGAGTGGGATAGGTTTAATAACTAACCTCACCCTAAAGCGTAACCTAACCCTAACCCCTACCCTAACACTAACGCGTACCCTAATCCTAACCCGTACCCTAAACCGAGCCCGAACCCTAACACTAACCCTAACCCTAACCCATACCCTACGCCCTACCCGAACCCCTCCCCGAACCCATACCCTAAGCCGTACCCTAACCCTCACCCTAAACCTAACCCTAACCCTAAGCTACCCTTGACTGCTTCTGCCTCCAATAGATTTCCTAAGCACTAGTGTTTTAAGGAACAGGTTAAATAGAGAATCCTAAAGTGATTTGTTGATAATGGGTGTGTTCCTTATCTTCTCCTAGTGTCTAAGCTCTTCTCCATGGCTGGACCCCCAAATAATATTCTTTACGTGCTAAGGGGTATCTAGAGAGTGGGATAGGTTTAATAACTACCCTCACCCTAGTGCGTACCATAACCCTAACCCCTACCCTAACACTAACGCGTACCCTAATCCTAACCCGTGCCCTAAACTGAGCCCTAACCCTAACACTAACCCTAACCCTAACCCTAACCCATACCCTACGCCCTACCCGAACCCGTACCCTAAGCCATACCCTAACCCTCACCCTAACCCTCACCCTAACCCTAAGCTACTCTTGACTGCTTCTGCCTCCAATAGATTTCCTAAGCACTAGTGTTTTAAGGAACAGGTTAAAAAGAGAATCCTAATGTGATTTCTTGATAATGGGTGTGTTCCTTATCTTCTCCTAGTGTCTAAACTCTTCTCGATGGCTGGACCACCAAATAATATTCCTTTACGTGCTAAGGGGTATCTAGAGAGTGGGATAGGTTTAATAAGTAACCTCACCCTATCGCATATCCTAACCCTAACCCCTACCCTAACCCTAACGCGTACCCTAATCCTAACCCGTACCCTAAACCGAGCCCTAACCCTAACACTAACCCTAACGCTAACCCTAACCCATACACTACGCCCTACCCGAACCCCTCCCCGAACCCGTACCCTAAGCAATACCCTAACCCTAACCCTAACCCTAAGCTACCCTTGACTGCTTCTGCCTCCAATAGATTTCCTAAGCACTAGTGTTTTAAGGAACAGGTTAAAAAGAGAATCCTAATGTGATTTCTTGATAATGGGTGTGTTCCTTATCTTCTCCTCGTGTCTAAACTCTTCTCCATGGCTGGACCCCCAAATAATATTCCTTTACGTGTAAGGGGTATCTAGAGAGTGGGATAGGTTTAATAACTAACCTCACACTATCGCGTACCCTAACCCTAACCCCTACCCTAACACTAATGCGTACCCTAATCCTAACCCTTACCCTAAACCGAGCCCTAACCCTAACCCTAACCCTAACCCCTACCCTAACCCTAATGCGTACCCTAATCCTAACCCGTACCCTAAACCGAGCCCTAACCCTAACACTAGCGCTAACCCTAACCCTAACCCATACCCTACGCCCTACCCGAACCCCTCCCCGAACCCGTACCCTAAGCCGTACCCTAACCCTCACCCTAAACCTAAACCTAACCCTAAGTTACCCTTGACTGCTTCTGCCTCCAATAGATTTCCTAAGCACTAGTGTTTTAAGGAACAGGTTAAAAAGAGAATCCTAATGTGATTTCTTGATAATGGGTGTGTTCCTTATCTTCTCCTAGTGTCTAAGCTCTTCTCCATGGCTGGACCCCCAAATAATATTCCTTTACGTGCTAAGGGGTATCTAGAGAGTGGGATAGGTTTAATAACTACTCTCACCCTAAAGCGTACCCTAACCCTAACCGCTACCCTAACCATAACGCGTACCCTAATCCTAACCCGTACCCTAAACCGAGCCCTAACACTAACACTAACCCTAACCCTAACCCTAACCCATACCCTACGCCCTACCCGAACCCCTCCCCGAACCCGTACCCTAAGCCGTACCCTAACTCTCACCCTAACTCTAACCCTAACACTAAGCTACCCTTGACTGCTTCTGCCTCCAATAGATTTCCTAAGCACTAGTGTTTTAAGGAACAGGTTAAAAAGAGAATCCTAATGTGATTTCTTGATAATGGGTGTGCTCCTTATCTTCTCCTAGTGTCTAAACTCTTCTCCATGGCTGGACCCCTAAATAATATTCCTTTACGTGCTAAGGGGTATCTAGAGAGTAGGATAGGTTTAATAACTAACCTCACCCTAAAGCGTAACCTAACCCTAACCCTTACCCTAACACTAACGCGTACCCTAATCCTAACCCGTACCCTAAACCGAGGCCGAACCCTAACACTAACCCTAACCCTAACCCATATCCTACGCCCTACACGAACCCCTCCCCGAAACCCGTACCCTAAGCCATAACCTAACCCTCACCCTAACCCTAACCCTAACCCTAAGCTACCCTTGACTGCTTCTGCCTCCAATAGATTTCCTAAGCACTAGTGTTTTAAGGAACAGGTTAAAAAGAGGATCGTAATGTGATTTCTTGATAATGGGTGTGTTCCTTATCTTCTCCTCGTGTCTAAACTCTTCTCCATGGCTGGACCCCCAAATAATATTCCTTTACGTGCTAGGGGGTATCTAGAGAGTGGGATAGGTTTAATAACTACCCTCACCCTAACGCGTACCCTAACCCTAACACCTACCCTAACCCTAACGCGTACCCTAATCCTAACCCGTACCCTAAACCGAGCCCTAACCCTAACACTAACCCTAACCCTAACCCATACCCTACGCCCTACCCGAACCCGTACCCTGAGCCGTACCCTAACCCTCACCCTAACCCTAACCCTAACCCTAAGCTACGCTTGAGTGCTTCTGCCACCAATAGATTTCCTAAGCACTAGTGTTTTAAGGAACAGGTTAAAAAGAGAATCCTAATGTGATTTCGTGATAATGGGTGTGTTCCTTATCTTCTCCTCGTGTCTAAACTCTTCTCCATGGCTGGACCCCCAAATAATATTCCTTTACGTGCTAAGGGGTATCTAGAGAGTGGGATAGGTTTAATAACTAACCTCACCCTATTGCGTACCCTAACCCTAACCCCTACCCTAACACTAACGCGTACCCTAATCCTAACCCGTACCCTAAACCGAGCCCTAACCCTAACACTAACCCTAACCCTAACCCTAACCCATACCCTACGCCCTACCCGAACTCCTCCCCGAACCCGTACCCTAAGCCGTACCCTAACCCTCACCCTAACCCTAACTCTAACACTAAGCTACCCTTGACTGCTTCTGCCTCCAATAGATTTCCTAAGCACTAGTGTTTTAAGGTACAGGTTAAAAAGAGAATCCTAATGTGATTTCTTGATAATGGGTCTGCTCCTTATCTTCTCCTAGTGTCTAAACTCTTCTCCATGGCTGGACCCCCAAATAATATTCCTTTACGTGCTAGGGGGTATCTAGAGAGTGGGATAGGTTTAATAACTACCCTCACCCTAACGCGTACCCTAACCCTAACACCTACCCTAACCCTAACGCGTACTCTAATCCTAACCCGTACCCTAAACCGAGACCTAACCCTAACACTAACCCTAAACCTAACCCTAACCCATACACTACGCCCTACCCGAACCCCTCCCTGAACCCGTACCGTAAGCCGTACCCTAACCCTAACCCTAACCCTAAGCTACCCTTGACTGCTTCTGCCTCCAATAGATTTCCTAAGCACTAGTGTTTTAAGGAACAGGTTAAAAAGGGAATCCTAATGTGATTTCTTGATAATGGGTGTGTTCCTTATCTTCTCCTCGTGTCTAAACTCTTCTCCATGGCTGGACCCCCAAATAATATTCCTTTACGTGCTAAGGGGTATCTAGAGAGTGTGATAGGTTTAATAACTACCCTCACCCTAACGCGTACCCTAACCCTAACCCCTACCCTAACCCTAACGCGTACCCTAATCCTAACCCGTACCCTAAACCGAGCCCTAACCCTAACACTAACCCTAACCCTAACCCTAACCCATACCCTATGCCCTACCCGAACCCGTACCCTAAGCCGTACCCTAACCCTCACCCTAACCCTAACCCTAACCCTAAGCTACCCTTGAGTGCTTCTGCCACCAATAGATTTCCTAAGCACTAGTGTTTTAAGGAACAGGTTAAAAAGAGAATCCTAATGTGATTTCTTGATAATGGGTGTGTTCCTTATCTTCTCCTAGTGTCTAAACTCTTCTCCATGGCTGGACCCACAAATAATATTCCTTTACGTGCTAAGGGGTATCTAGAGAGTGGGATAGGTTTAATAACTACTCTCACCCTAAAGTGTAACCTAACCCTAACCCCTACCCTAACACTAACGCGTACCCTAATCCTAACACGTACCCTAAACCGAGCCCTAACCCTAACACTAACCCTAACCCTAACCCTAACCCATACCCTACGCCCTACCCGAACTCCTCCCCGAACCCGTACCCTAAGCCGTACCCTAACCCTCACCCTAACCCTAACCCTAACACTAAGCTACCCTTGACTGCTTCTGCCTCCAATAGATTTCCTAAGCACTAGTGTTTTAAAGAACAGGTTAAAAAGAGAATCCTAATGTGATTTCTTGATAATGGGTGTGTTCCTTATCGTCTCCTCGTGTCTAAACTCTTCTCCATGGCTGGACCCCCAAATAATATTCCTTTACGTGCTAAGGGGTATCTAGAGAGTGGGATAGGTTTAATAACTACTCTCACCCTAAAGTGTACACTAACCCTAACACCTACCCTAACCCTAACGCGTACCCTAATCCTAACCAGTACCCTAAACCGAGCCCTAACCCTAACACTAACCCTAACCCTAACCCTAACCCATACCCTACGCCCTACCCGAACCCCTCCCCGAACCCGTACCCTAAGCCGTACCCTAACCCTCACCCTAAACCTAACCCTAACCCTAAGCTACCCTTGACTTCTTCTGCCTCCAATAGATTTCCTAAGCACTAGTGTTTTAAGGAACAGGTTAAAAAGAGAATCCTAATGTGATTTCTTGATAATGGGTGTGTTCCTTATCTTCTCCTAGTGTCTAAACTCTTCTCCATGGCTGGACCCCCAAATAATATTCCTTTACGTGCTAAGGGGTATCTAGAGAGTGGGATAGGTTTAATAACTAACCTCACCCTATCGCGTACCCTAACCCTAACCCCTCCCCTAAGACTAACGCGTACCCTAATCCTAACCCGTACCCTAAACCGAGCCCTAACCCTAACACTAACCCTAACCCTAACCCTAACCCATACCCTACGCCCTACCCGAACCCCTCCCCGAACCCGTACCCTAAGCCGTACCCTAACCCTCACCCTAACCCTAACCCTAACACTAAGCTACCCTTGACTGCTTCTGCCTCCAATAGATTTCCTAAGCACTAGTGTTTTAAAGAACAGGTTAAAAAGAGAATCCTAATGTGATTTCTTGATAATGGGTGTGTTCCTTATCGTCTCCTCGTGTCTAAACTCTTCTCCATGGCTGGACCCCCAAATAATATTCCTTTACGTGCTAAGGGGTATCTAGAGAGTGGGATAGGTTTAATAACTACTCTCACCCTAAAGTGTACACTAACCCTAACACCTACCCTAACCCTAACGCGTACCCTAATCCTAACCAGTACCCTAAACCGAGCCCTAACCCTAACACTAACCCTAACCCTAACCCTAACCCATACCCTACGCCCTACCCGAACCCCTCCCCGAACCCGTACCCTAAGCCGTACCCTAACCCTAACCCTAACCCTAAGCTACCCTTGACTGCTTCTGCCTCCAATAGATTTCCTAAGCACTAGTGTTTTAAGGAACAGGTTAAAAAGAGAATCCTAATGTGATTTCTTGATAATGGGTGTGTTCCTTATCTTCTCCTCGTGTCTAAACTCTTCTCCATGGCTGGACCCCCAAATAATATTCCTTTACGTGCTAAGGGGTATCTAGAGAGTGTGATAGGTTTAATAACTACCCTCACCCTAACGCGTACCCTAACCCTAACACCTACCCTAACCCTAACGCGTACCCTAATCCTAACCCGTACCCTAAACCGAGCCCTAACCCTAACACTAACCCTAACCCTAACCCTAACCCATACCCTACGCCCTACCCGAACCCCTCCCCGAACCCGTACCCTAAGCCGTACCCTAAACCTCACCCTAAACCTAACCCTAACCCTAAGCTACCCTTGAGTGCTTCTGCCACCAATAGATTTCCTAAGCACTAGTGTTTTAAGGAACAGGTTATAAAGAGAATCCTAATGTGATTTCGTGATAATGGGTGTGTTCCTTATCTTCTCCTAGTGTCTAAACTCTTCTCCATGGCTGGACCCACAAATAATATTCCTTTACGTGCTAAGGGGTATCTAGAGAGTGTGATAGGTTTAATAACTAACCTCACCCTTTTGCGTACCCTAACCCTAACCCCTACCCTAACCCTAACGCGTACCCTAATCCTAACCCGTACCCTAAACCGAGCCCTAACCCT
Organism: Balaenoptera acutorostrata; assembly: GCF_949987535.1. NCBI lineage: Eukaryota > Metazoa > Chordata > Mammalia > Artiodactyla > Balaenopteridae > Balaenoptera > Balaenoptera acutorostrata. Next base: position 157,355 of record NW_026646155.1, read on the forward strand.
AACACTAACCCTAACCCTAACCCTAAACCATACCCTACGCCCTACCCGAACCCCTCCCCAAACCCGTACCCTAATCCGTACCCTAACCCTCACCCTCACCCTAACCCTAACCCTAAGCTACCCTTGACTGCTTCTGCCTCCAATAGATTTCCTAAGCACTAGTGTTTTAAGGAACAGGTTAAAAAGAGGATCCTAATGTGATTTCTTGATAATGGGTGTGTTCCTTATCTTCTCCTCGTGTCTAAACTCTTCTCCATGGCTGGACCCCCAAATAATATTCCTTTACGTGCTAAGGGGTATCTAGAGAGTGGGATAGGTTTAATAACTAACTTCACCCTATCGCGTAACCTAACCCTAACCCCTACCCTAACACTAACGTGTACCCTAATCCTAACCCGTACCCTAAACCGAGCCCTAACCCTAACACTAACCCTAACCCTAAACCTAACCCATACCCTACGCCCTACCCGAACTCCTCCCCGAACCCGTACCCTAAGCCGTACCCTAACCCACACCCTAACCCTAACCCTAACACTAAGCTACCCTTGACTGCTTCTGCCTCCAAGAGATTTCCTAAGTACTAGTGTTTTAAGGAACAGGTTAAAAAGAGAATCCTAATGTGATTTCTTGATAATGGGTGTGTTCCTTATCTTCTCCTAGTGTCTAAACTCTTCTCCATGGCTGGACCCCCATATAATATTCCTTTACGTGCTAAGGGTTATCTAGAGAGTGTGACAGGTTTAATAACTAACCTCACCCTATCGCGTACCCTAACCCTAACCCCTCCCCTAAGACTAACGCGTACCCTAATCCTAACCCGTACCCTAAACCGAGCCCTAACCCTAACACTAACCCTAACCCTAACCCATACCCTACGCCCTACCCGAACCCCTCCCCGAACCCGTACCCTAAGCCGTACCCTAACCCTCACCCTAACCCTAACCCTAACCCTAAGCTACCCTTGACTGCTTCTGCCTCCAATAGATTTCCTAAGCACTAGTGTTTTAAGGAACAGGTTAAAAAGAGGATCCTAATGTGATTTCTTGATAATGGGTGTGTTCCTTATCTTCTCCTCGTGTCTAAACTCTTCTCCATGGCTGGACACCCAAATAATATTCCTTTACGTGCTAAGGGGTATCTAGAGAGTGGGATAGGTTTAATAACTACCCTCACCCTAACGCGTACCCTAACCCTAACACCTACCCTAACCCTAACGCGTACCCTAATCCTAACCCGTACCCTAAACCGAGCCCTAACCCTAACACTAACCCTAACCCTAACCCTAACCCATACCCTACGCCCTACCCGAACCCCTCCCCGAACCCGTACCCTAAGCCGTACCCTAACCCTCACCCTAACCCTAACCCTAACCCTAAGCTACCCTTGACTGCTTCTGCCACCAATAGATTTCCTAAGCACTAGTGTTTTAAGGAACAGGTTAAAAAGAGAATCCTAATGTGATTTCTTGAGAATGGGTGTGTTCCTTATCTTATCCTAGTGTCTAAACTCTTCTCCATGGCTGGACCCCCAAATAATATTCCTTTACGTGCTAAGGGGTATCTAGAGAGTGGGATAGGTTTAATAAGTAACCTCACCCTATCGCATACCCTAACCCTAACCCCTACCCTAACCCTAACGCGTACCCTAATCCTAACCCGTACCCTAAACCGAGCCCTAACCCTAACACTAACCCTAACCCTAACCCTAAACCATACCCTACGCCCTACCCGAACCCCTCCCCAAACCCGTACCCTAAGCCGTACCCTAAACCTCACCCTCACCCTAACCCTAACCCTAAGCTACCCTTGACTGCTTCTGCCTCCAATAGATTTCCTAAGCACTAGTGTTTTAAGGAACAGTTTAAAAAGAGGATCCTAATGTGATTTCTTGATAATGGGTGTGTTCCTTATCTTCTCCTCGTGTCTAAACTCTTCTCCATGGCTGGACACCCAAATAATATTCCTTTACGTGCTAAGGGGTATCTAGAGAGTGGGATAGGTTTAATAACTAACTTCACCCTATCGCGTACACTAACCCTAACCCCTAACCTAACACTAACGCGTACCCTAATCCTAACCCGTACCCTAAACCGAGCCCTAACCCTAACACTAACCCTAACCCTAACCCTAACCCATACCCTACGCCCTACCCGAACTCCTCCCCGAACCCGTACCCTAAGCCGTACCCTAACCCTCACCCTAACCCTAACCCTAACACTAAGCTACCCTTGACTGCTTCTGCCTCCAAGAGATTTCCTAAGTACTAGTGTTTTAAGGAACAGGTTAAAAAGAGAATCCTAATGTGATTTCTTGATAATGGGTGTGTTCCTTATCTTCTCCTAGTGTCTAAACTCTTCCCCATGGCTGGACCCCCAAATAATATTCCTTTACGTGCTAGGGGATATCTAGAGAGTGGGATAGGTTTAATAACTACCCTCACCCTAACGCGTACCCTAACCCTAACACCTACCCTAACCCTAACGCGTACCCTAATCCTAACCCGTACCCTAAACCGAGCCCTAATCCTAACACTAACCCTAACCCTAACCCTAACCCATACCCTACGCCCTACCCGAACCCCTCCCCGAACCCGTACCCTAAGCCGTACCCTAACCCTCACCCTAAACCTAACCCTAACCCTAAGCTACCCTTGACTGCTTCTGCCTCCAATAGATTTCCTAAGCACTAGTGTTTGAAGGAACAGGTTAAAAAGAGAATCCTAATGTGATTTCTTGATAATGGGTGTGTTCCTTATCTTCTCCTAGTGTCTAAACTCTTCTCCATGGCTGGACCCCCAAATAATATTCCTTTACGTGCTAAGGGGTATCTAGAGAGTGAGATAGGTTTAATAACTAACCTCACCCTATCGCGTACCCTAACCCTAACCCCTCCCCTAAGACTAACGCGTACCCTAATCCTAACCCGTACCCTAAACCGAGCCCTAACCCTAACACTAACCCTAACCCTAACCCTAACCCATACCCTACGCCCTACCCGAACCCCTCCCCGAACCCGTACCCTAAGCCGTACCCTAACCCTCACCCTAACCCTAAGCTACCCTTGACTGCTTCTGCCACCAATAGATTTCCTAAGCACTAGTGTTTTAAGGTACAGGTTAAAAAGAAAATCCTAATGTGATTTTTTGATAATGGGTGTGCTCCTTATCTTCTCCTAGTGTCTAAACTCTTCTCCATGGCTGGACCCCCAAATAATATTCCTTTACGTGCTAAGGGGTATCTAGAGAGTGGGATAGGTTTAATAACTAACTTCACCCTATCGCGTACCCTAACCCTAACCCCTACCCTAACACTAACGCGTACCCTAATCCTAACCCGTACCCTAAACCGAGCCCTAACCCTAACACTAACCCTAACCCTAACCCTAACCCATACCCTACGCCCTACCCGAACTCCTCCCCGAACCAGTACCCTAAGCCGTACCCTAACCCTCACCCTAACCCTAACCCTAACACTAAGCTACCCTTGACTGCTTCTGCCTCCAAGAGATTTCCTAAGTACTAGTGTTTTAAGGAACAGGTTAAATAGAGAATCCTAATGTGATTTCTTGATAATGGGTGTGTTCCTTATCTTCTCCTAGTGTCTAAACTCTTCTCCATGGCTGGACCCCCAAATAATATTCCTTTACGTGCTAGGGGGTATCTAGAGAGTGGGATAGGTTTAATAACTACACTCACCCTAACGCGTACCCTAACCCTAACACCTACCCTAACCCTAACGCGTACCCTAATCCTAACCCGTACCCTAAACCGAGCCCTAACCCTAACACTAACCCTAACCCTAACCCTAACCCATACCCTACGCCCTAACCGAACCCCTCCCCGAACCCGTACCCTAAGCCGTACCCTAACCCTAACCCTAACCCTAATCTATCCTTGACTGCTTCTGCCTCCAATAGATTTCCTAAGCACTAGTGTTTTAAGGAACAGGTTAAAAAGAGAATCCTAATGTGATTTCTTGATAATGGGTGTGTTCCTTATCTTCTCCTCGTGTCTAAACTCTTCTCCATGGCTGGACCCCCAAATAATATTCCTTTACGTGCTAAGGGGTATCTAGAGAGTGTGATAGGTTTAATAACTACCCTCACCCTAACGCGTACCCTAACCCTAACACCTACCCTAACCCTAACGCGTACCCTAATCCTAACCCGTACCCTAAACCGAGCCCTAACCCTAACACTAACCCTAACCCTAACCCTAACCCATACCCTACGCCCTACCCGAACCCCTCCCCGAACCCGTACCCTAAGCCGTACCCTAACCCTCACCCTAACCCTAACCCTAACCCTAAGCTACCCTTGACTGCTTCTGCCACCAATAGATTTCCTAAGCACTAGTGTTTTAAGGAACAGGTTAAAAAGAGAATCCTAATGTGATTTCTTGAGAATGGGTGTGTTCCTTATCTTATCCTAGTGTCTAAACTCTTCTCCATGGCTGGACCCCCAAATAATATTCCTTTACGTGCTAAGGGGTATCTAGAGAGTGGGATAGGTTTAATAAGTAACCTCACCCTATCGCATACCCTAACCCTAACCCCTACCCTAACCCTAACGCGTACCCTAATCCTAACCCGTACCCTAAACCGAGCCCTAACCCTAACACTAACCCTAACCCTAACCCTAAACCATACCCTACGCCCTACCCGAACCCCTCCCCAAACCCGTACCCTAAGCCGTACCCTAACCCTCACCCTAACCCTAACCCTAACCCTAAGCTACCCTTGACTGCTTCTGCCTCCAATAGATTTCCTAAGCACTAGTGTTTTAAGGAACAGGTTAAAAAGAGGATTCTAATGTGATTTCTTGATAATGGGTGTGTTCCTTATCTTCTCCTCGTGTCTAAACTCTTCTCCATGGCTGGACACCCAAATAATATTCCTTTACGTGCTAAGGGGTATCTAGAGAGTGTGATAGGTTTAATAACTACCCTCACCCTAACGCGTACCCTAACCCTAACACCTACCCTAACCCTAACGCGTACCCTAATCCTAACCCGTACCCTAAACCGAGCCCTAACCCTAACACTAACCCTAACCCTAACCCTAACCCATACCCTACGCCCTACCCGAACCCCTCCCCGAACCCGTACCCTAAGCCGTACCCTAACCCTCACCCTAACCCTAACCCTAACCCTAAGCTACCCTTGACTGCTTCTGCCACCAATAGATTTCCTAAGCACTAGTGTTTTAAGGAACAGGTTAAAAAGAGAATCCTAATGTGATTTCTTGAGAATGGGTGTGTTCCTTATCTTATCCTAGTGTCTAAACTCTTCTCCATGGCTGGACCCCCAAATAATATTCCTTTACTTGCTAAGGGGTATCTAGAGAGTGGGATAGGTTTAATAAGTAACCTCACCCTATCGCATACCCTAACCCTAACCCCTACCCTAACCCTAACGCGTACCCTAATCCTAACCCGTACCCTAAACCGAGCCCTAACCCTAACACTAACCCTAACCCTAACCCTAAACCATACCCTACGCCCTACCCGAACCCCTCCCCAAACCCGTACCCTAAGCCGTACCCTAACCCTCACCCTCACCCTAACCCTAACCCTAAGCTACCCTTGACTGCTTCTGCCTCCAATAGATTTCCTAAGCACTAGTGTTTTAAGGAACAGTTTAAAAAGAGGATCCTAATGTGATTTCTTGATAATGGGTGTGTTCCTTATCTTCTCCTCGTGTCTAAACTCTTCTCCATGGCTGGACACCCAAATAATATTCCTTTACGTGCTAAGGGGTATCTAGAGAGTGGGATAGGTTTAATAACTAACTTCACCCTATCGCGTACACTAACCCTAACCCCTAACCTAACACTAACGCGTACCCTAATCCTAACCCGTACCCTAAACCGAGCCCTAACCCTAACACTAACCCTAACCCTAACCCTAACCCATACCCTACGCCCTACCCGAACTCCTCCCCGAACCCGTACCCTAAGCCGTACCCTAACCCTCACCCTAACCCTAACCCTAACACTAAGCTACCCTTGACTGCTTCTGCCTCCAAGAGATTTCCTAAGTACTAGTGTTTTAAGGAACAGGTTAAAAAGAGAATCCTAATGTGATTTCTTGATAATGGGTGTGTTCCTTATCTTCTCCTAGTGTCTAAACTCTTCCCCATGGCTGGACCCCCAAATAATATTCCTTTACGTGCTAGGGGATATCTAGAGAGTGGGATAGGTTTAATAACTACCCTCACCCTAACGCGTACCCTAACCCTAACACCTACCCTAACCCTAACGCATACCCTAATCCTAACCCGTACCCTAAACCGAGCCCTAATCCTAACACTAACCCTAACCCTAACCCTAACCCATACCCTACGCCCTACCCGAACCCCTCCCCGAACCCGTACCCTAAGCCGTACCCTAACCCTCACCCTAAACCTAACCCTAACCCTAAGCTACCCTTGACTGCTTCTGCCTCCAATAGATTTCCTAAGCACTAGTGTTTGAAGGAACAGGTTAAAAAGAGAATCCTAATGTGATTTCTTGATAATGGGTGTGTTCCTTATCTTCTCCTAGTGTCTAAACTCTTCTCCATGGCTGGACCCCCAAATAATATTCCTTTACGTGCTAAGGGGTATCTAGAGAGTGAGATAGGTTTAATAACTAACCTCACCCTATCGCGTACCCTAACCCTAACCCCTACCCTAACACTAACGCGTACCCTAATCCTAACCCGTACCCTAAACCGAGCCCTAACCCTAACACTAACCCTAACCCTAACCTTAACCCATACCCTACGCCCTACCCGAACTCCTCCCCGAACCAGTACCCTAAGCCGTACCCTAACCCTCACCCTAACCCTAACCCTAACACTAAGCTACCCTTGACTGCTTCTGCCTCCAAGAGATTTCCTAAGTACTAGTGTTTTAAGGAACAGGTTAAATAGAGAATCCTAATGTGATTTCTTGATAATGGGTGTGTTCCTTATCTTCTCCTAGTGTCTAAACTCTTCTCCATGGCTGGACCCCCAAATAATATTCCTTTACGTGCTAGGGGGTATCTAGAGAGTGGGATAGGTTTAATAACTACACTCACCCTAACGCGTACCCTAACCCTAACCCCTACCCTAACCCTAACGCGTACCCTAATCCTAACCCGTACCCTAAACCGAGCCCTAACCCTAACACTAACCCTAACCCTAACCCTAACCCATACCCTACGCCCTACCCGAACCCCTCCCCGAACCCGTACCCTAAGCCGTACCCTAACCCTAACCCTAACCCTAATCTATCCTTGACTGCTTCTGCCTCCAATATATTTCCTAAGCACTAGTGTTTTAAGGAACAGGTTAAAAAGAGAATCCTAATGTGATTTCTTGATAATGGGTGTGTTCCTTATCTTCTCCTCGTGTCTAAACTCTTCTCCATGGCTGGACCCCCAAATAATATTCCTTTACGTGCTAAGGGGTATCTAGAGAGTGTGATAGGTTTAATAACTACCCTCACCCTAACGCGTACCCTAACCCTAACACCTACCCTAACCCTAACGCGTACCCTAATCCTAACCCGTACCCTAAACCGAGCCCTAACCCTAACACTAACCCTAACCCTAACCCTAACCCATACCCTACGCCCTACCCGAACCCCTCCCCGAACCCGTACCCTAAGCCGTACCCTAACCCTCACCCTAACCCTAACCCTAACCCTAAGCTACCCTTGAGTGCTTCTGCCACCAATAGATTTCCTAAGCACTAGTGTTTTAAGGAACAGTTTAAAAAGAGAATCCTAATGTGATTTCGTGATAATGGGTGTGTTCCTTATCTTCTCCTAGTGTCTAAACTCTTCTCCATGGCTGGACCCACAAATAATATTCCTTTACGTGCTAAGGGGTATCTAGAGAGTGGGATAGGTTTAATAACTAACCTCACCCTATCGCGTACCCTAACCCTAACCCCTACCCTAACACTAACGCGTACCCTAATCCTAACCCATACCCTAAACCGAGCCCGAACCCTAACACTAACCCTAACTCTAACCCTAAACCATACCCTACGCCCTACCCGAACCCCTCCCCAAACCCGTACCCTAAGCCGTACCCTAACCCTCACCCTCACCCTAACCCTAACACTAAGCTACCCTTGACTGCTTCTGCCTCCAATAGATTTCCTAAGCACTAGTGTTTTAAGGAACAGGTTAAAAAGAGAATCCTAATGTGATTTCTTGATAATGGGTGTGCTCCTTATTTTCTCCTAGTGTCTAAACTCTTCTCCATGGCTGGACCCCCAAATAATATTCCTTTACGTGCTAAGGGGTATCTAGAGAGTGGGATAGGTTTAATAACTAACCTCACCCTAAAGCGTAACCTAACCCTAACCCCTACCCTAACACTAACGCGTACCCTAATCCTAACCCGTACCCTAAACCGAGCCTGAACCCTAACCCTAACCCTAACCCTAACCCATACCCTACGCCCTACCCGAACCCCTCCCTGAACCCGTACCCTAAGCCATACCCTAACCCTCACCCTAACCCTAACCCTAAACCTAAGCTACCCTTGACGGCTTCTGCCTCCAATAGATTTCCTAAGCACTAGTGTTTTAAGGAACAGGTTAAAAAGAGGATCCTAATGTGATTTCTTGATAATGGGTGTGTTCCTTATCTTCTCCTCGTGTCTAAATTCTTCTCCATGGCTGGACCCCCAAATAATATTCCTTTACGTGCTAAGGGGTATCTAGAGAGTGGGATAGGTTTAATAACTAACCTCACCCTATCACGTACCCTAATCCTAACCCCTACCCTAACACTAACGCGTACCCTAATCCTAACCCATACCCTAAACCGAGCCCTAACCCTAACACTAACCCTAACCCTAACCCTAAACCATACCCTACGCCCTACCCGAACCCCTCCCCGAACCCGTACCCTAAGCCGTACCCTAACACTCACCCTAACCCTAAGCTACCCTTGACTGCTTCTGCCTCCAATAGATTTCCTAAGCACTAGTGTTTTAAGGGACAGGTTAAAAAGAGAATCCTAATGTGATTTCTTGATAATAGGTGTGTTCCTTATCTTCTCCTAATGTCTAAACTCTTCTCCATGGCTGGACCCCCAAATAATATTCCTTTACGTGCTAAGGGGTATCTAGAGAGTGGGATAGGTTTAATAACTACCCTCACCCTAGTGCGTACCATAACCCTAACCCCTACCCTAACACTAACGCGTACCCTAATCCTAACCCGTACCCTAAACCGAGCCCTAACCCTAACACTAACCTTAACCCTAACCCTAACCCATACCCTACGCCCTACCCGAACCCCTCCCTGAACCCGTACCCTAAGCCGTACCCTAACCCTCACCCTAACCCTAACCCTAAACCTAAGCTACCCTTGACGGCTTCTACCTCCAATAGATTTCCTAAGCACTAGTGTTTTAAGGAACAGGTTAAAAAGAGGATCCTAATGTGATTTCTTGATAATGGGTGTGTTCCTTATCTTCTCCTCGTGTCTAAACTCTTCTCCATGGCTGGACCCCCAAATAATATTCCTTTACGTGCTAAGGGGTATCTAGAGAGTGGGATAGGTTTAATAACTACCCTCACCCTATTGCGTACCCTAACCCTAACCCCTACCCTAACACTAACGCGTACCCTAATCCTAACCCGTACCCTAAACCGAGCCCTAACCCTAACACTAACCCTAACCCTAACCCTAACCCATACCCTACGCCCTACCCGAACTCCTCCCCGAACCCGTACCCTAAGCCGTACCCTAACCCACACCCTAACCCTAACCCTAACACTAAGCTACCCTTGACTGCTTCTGCCTCCAAGAGATTTCCTAAGTACTAGTGTTTTAAGGAACAGGTTAAAAAGAGAATCCTAATGTGATTTCTTGATAATGGGTGTGTTCCTTATCTTCTCCTAGTGTCTAAACACTTCTCCATGGCTGGACCCCCATATAATATTCCTTTACGTGCTAAGGGGTATCTAGAGAGTGTGACAGGTTTAATAACTAACCTCACCCTATCGCGTACCCTAACCCTAACCCCTCCCCTAAGACTAACGCGTACCCTAATCCTAACCCGTACCCTAAACCGAGCCCTAACCCTAACACTAACCCTAACCCTAACCCATACCCTACGCCCTACCCGAACCCCTCCCCGAACCCGTACCCTAAGCCGTACCCTAACCCTCACCCTAACCCTAACCCTAACCCTAAGCTACCCTTGACTGCTTCTGCCACCAATAGATTTCCTAAGCACTAGTGTTTTAAGGTACAGGTTAAAAAGAGAATCCTAATGTGATTTTTTGATAATGGGTGTGCTCCTTATCTTCTCTTAGTGTCTAAACTCTTCTCCATGGCTGGACCCCCAAATAATATTCCTTTACGTGCTAAGGGGTATCTAGAGAGTGGGATAGGTTTAATAACTAACTTCACCCTATCGCGTACCCTGACCCTAACCCCTACCCTAACACTAACGCGTAACCTAATCCTAACCCGTACCCTAAACCGAGCCCTAACCCTAACACTAACCCTAACCCTAACCCTAACCCATACCCTACGCCCTACCCGAACTCCTCCCCGAACCAGTACCCTAAGCCGTACCCTAACCCTCACCCTAACCCTAACCCTAACACTAAGCTACCCTTGACTGCTTCTGCCTCCAAGAGATTTCCTAAGTACTAGTGTTTTAAGGAACAGGTTAAAAAGAGAATCCTAATGTGATTTCTTGATAATGGGTGTGTTCCTTATCTTCTCCTAGTGTCTAAACTCTTCTCCATGGCTGGACCCCCAAATAATATTCCTTTACGTGCTAGGGGGTTTCTAGAGAGTGGGATAGGTTTAATAACTACCCTCACCCTAACGCGTACCCTAACCCTAACACCTACCCTAACCCTAACGCGTACCCTAATCCTAACCCGTACCCTAAACCGAGCCCTAACCCTAACACTAACCCTAACCCTAACCCTAACCCATACCCTACGCCCTAACCGAACCCCTCCCCGAACCCGTACCCTAAGCCGTACCCTAAACCTCACCCTAACCCTAACCCTAACCCTAAGCTACCCTTGACTGCTTCTGCCACCAATAGATTTCCTAAGCACTAGTGTTTTAAGGAACAGGTTAAAAAGAGAATCCTAATGTGCTTTCGTGATAATGGGTGTGTTCCTTATCTTCTCCTAGTGTCTAAACTCTTCTCCATGGCTGGACCCACAAATAATATTCCTTTACGTGCTAAGGGGGATCTAGAGAGTGTGATAGGTTTAATAACTAACCTCACCCTTTCGCGTACCCTAACCCTAACCCCTACCCTAACCCTAACGCGTACCCTAATCCTAACCCGTACCCTAAACCGAGCCCTAACTCTAACACTAACCCTAACCCTAACCCTAAACCATACCCTACGCCCTACCCGAACCCCTCCCCAAACCCGTACCCTAAGCCGTACCCTAACCCTCACCCTCACCCTAACCCTAACCCTAAGCTACCCTTGACTGCTTCTGCCTCCAATAGATTTCCTAAGCACTAGTGTTTTAAGGAACAGGTTAAAAAGAGGATCCTAATGTGATTTCTTGATAATGGGTGTGTTCCTTATCTTCTCCTCGTGTCTAAACTCTTCTCCATGGCTGGACCCCCAAATAATATTCCTTTACGTGCTAAGGGGTATCTAGAGAGTGGGATAGGTTTAATAACTAACTTCACCCTATCGCGTACACTAACCCTAACCCCTAACCTAACACTAACGCGTACCCTAATCCTAACCCGTACCCTAAACCGAGCCCTAACCCTAACACTAACCCTAACCCTAACCCTAACCCATACCCTACGCCGTACCCGAACTCCTCCCCGAACCCGTACCCTAAGCCGTACCCTAACCCTCACCCTAACCCTAACCCTAACACTAAGCTACCCTTGACTGCTTCTGCCTCCAAGAGATTTCCTAAGTACTAGTGTTTTAAGGAACAGGTTAAAAAGAGAATCCTAATGTGATTTCTTGATAATGGGTGTGTTCCTTATTTTCTCCTAGTGTCTAAACTCTTCTCCATGGCTGGACCCCCAAATAATATTCCTTTACGTGCTAGGGGGTATCTAGAGAGTGGGATAGGTTTAATAACTACCCTCACCCTAACGCGTACCCTAACCCTAACACCTACCCTAACCCTAACGCGTACTCTAATCCTAACCCGTACCCTAAACCGATCCCTAACCCTAACACTAACCCTAACCCTAACCCTAACCCATACCCTACGCCGTACCCGAACTCCTCCCCGAACCCGTACCCTAAGCCGTACCCTAACCCTCACCCTAACCCTAACCCTAACACTAAGCTACCCTTGACTGCTTCTGCCTCCAAGAGATTTCCTAAGTACTAGTGTTTTAAGGAACAGGTTAAAAAGAGAATCCTAATGTGATTTCTTGATAATGGGTGTGTTCCTTATCTTCTCCTAGTGTCTAAACTCTTCTCCATGGCTGGACCCCCAAATAATATTCCTTTACGTGCTAGGGGGTATCTAGAGAGTGGGATAGGTTTAATAACTACCCTCACCCTAACGCGTACCCTAACCCTAACACCTACCCTAACCCTAACGCGTACTCTAATCCTAACCCGTACCCTAAACCGAGCCCTAACCCTAACACTAACCCTAACCCTAACCCTAACCCATACCCTACGCCCTAACCGAACCCCTCCCCGAACCCGTACCCTAAGCCGTACCCTAACCCTCACCCTAACCCTAACCCTAACCCTAAGCTACCCTTGACTGCTTCTGCCACCAATAGATTTCCTAAGCACTAGTGTTTTAAGGAACAGGTTAAAAAGAGAATCCTAATGTGATTTCGTGATAATGGGTGTGTTCCTTATCTTCTCCTAGTGTCTAAACTCTTCTCCATGGCTGGACCCACAAATAATATTCCTTTACGTGCTAAGGGGGATCTAGAGAGTGTGATAGGTTTAATAACTAACCTCACCCTTTCGCGTACCCTAACCCTAACCCCTACCCTAACCCTAACGCGTACCCTAATCCTAACCCGTACCCTAAACCGAGCCCTAACCCTAACACTAACCCTAACCCTAACCCTAAACCATACCCTACGCCCTACCCGAACCCCTCCCCAAACCCGTACCCTAAGCCGTACCCTAACCCTCACCCTCACCCTAACCCTAACCCTAAGCTACCCTTGACTGCTTCTGCCTCCAATAGATTTCCTAAGCACTAGTGTTTTAAGGAACAGGTTAAAAAGAGGATCCTAATGTGATTTCTTGATAATCGGTGTGTTCCTTATCTTCTCCTCGTGTCTAAACTCTTCTCCATGGCTGGACCCCCAAATAATATTCCTTTACGTGCTAAGGGGTATCTAGAGAGTGGGATAGGTTTAATAACTAACTTCACCCTATCGCGTACACTAACCCTAACCCCTAACCTAACACTAACACGTACCCTAATCCTAACCCGTACCCTAAACCGAGCCCTAACCCTAACACTAACCCTAACCCTAACCCTAACCCATACCCTACGCCCTACCCGAACTCCTCCCCGAACCCGTACCCTAAGCCGTACCCTAACCCTCACCCTAACCCTAACCCTAACACTAAGCTACCCTTGACTGCTTCTGCCTCCAAGAGATTTCCTAAGTACTAGTGTTTTAAGGAACAGGTTAAAAAGAGAATCCTAATGTGATTTCTTGATAATGGGTGTGTTCCTTATCTTCTCCTAGTGTCTAAACTCTTCTCCATGGCTGGACCCACAAATAATATTCCTTTACGTGCTAGGGGATATCTAGAGAGTGGGATAGGTTTAATAACTACCCTCACCCTAACGCGTACCCTAACCCTAACACCTACCCTAACCCTAACGCGTACCCTAATCCTAACCTGTACCCTAAACCGAGCCCTAATCCTAACACTAACCCTAACCCTAACCCTAACCCATACCCTACGCCCTACCCAAACCCGTACCCTAAGCCGTACCCTAACCATCACCCTAAACCTAACCCTAACCCTAAGCTACCCTTGACTGCTTCTGCCTCCAATAGATTTCCTAAGCACTAGTGTTTGAAGGAACAGGTTAAAAAGAGAATCCTAATGTGATTTCTTGATAATGGGTGTGTTCCTTATCTTCTCCTAGTGTCTAAACTCTTCTCCATGGCTGGACCCCCAAATAATATTCCTTTACGTGCTAAGGGGTATCTAGAGAGTGAGATAGGTTTAATAACTAACCTCACCCTATCGCGTACCTTAACCCTAACCCCTCCCCTAAGACTAACGCGTACCCTAATCCTAACCCGTACCCTAAACCGAGCCCTAACCCTAACACTAACCCTAACCCTAACCCTAACCCATACCCTACGCCCTACCCGAACCCCTCCCCGAACCCGTACCCTAAGCCGTACCCTAACCCTCACCCTAACCCTAACCCTAACCCTAAGCTACCCTTGACTGCTTCTGCCACCAATAGATTTCCTAAGCACTTGTGTTTTAAGGTACAGGTTAAAAAGAAAATCCTAATGTGATTTTTTGATAATGGGTGTCCTCCTTATCTTCTCCTAGTGTCTAAACTCTTCTCCATGGCTGGACCCCCAAATAATATTCCTTTACGTGCTAAGGGGTATCTAGAGAGTGGGATAGGTTTAATAACTAACTTCACCCTATCGCGTACCCTAACCCTAACCCCTACCCTAACACTAACGCGTACCCTAATCCTAACCCGTACCCTAAACCGAGCCCTAACCCTAACACTAACCCTAACCCTAACCCTAACCCATACCCTACGCCCTACCCGAACCCCTCCCCGAACCCGTACCCTAAGCCGTACCCTAACCCTCACCCTAACCCTAACCCTAAACCTAAGCTACCCTTGACGGCTTCTGCCTCCAATAGATTTCCTAAGCATTAGTGTTTTAAGGAACAGGTTAAAAAGAGAATCCTAATGTGATTTCTTGATAATGGGTGTGCTCATTATCTTCTCCTAGTGTCTAAACTCTTCTCCATGGCTGGACCCACAAATAATATTCCTTTACGTGCTAAGGGGTATCTAGAGAGTGTGATAGGTTTAATAACTAACCTCACCCTTTCGCGTACCCTAACCCTAACCCCTACCCTAACCCTAACGCGTACCCTAATCCTAACCCATACCCTAAACCGAGCCCGAACCCTAACACTAACCCTAACTCTAACCCTAAACCATACCCTACGCCCTACCCGAACCCCTCCCCAAACCCGTACCCTAAGCCGTACCCTAACCCTCACCCTCACCCTAACCCTAACACTAAGCTACCCTTGAGTGCTTCTGCCTCCAATAGATTTCCTAAGCACTAGTGTTTTAAGGAACAGGTTAAAAAGAGAATCCTAATGTGATTTCTTGATAATGGGTGTGCTCCTTATCTTCTCCTAGTGTCTAAACTCTTCTCCATGGCTGGACCCCCAAATAATATTCCTTTACGTGCTAAGGGATATCTAGAGAGTGGGATAGGTTTAATAACTAACCTCACCCTAAAGCGTAACCTAACCCTAACCCCTACCCTAACACTAATGCGTACCCTAATCCTAACCCGTACCCTAAACCGAGCCTGAACCCTAACCCTAACCCTAACCCTAACCCATACCCTACGCCCTACCCGAACCCCTCCCTGAACCCGTACCCTAAGCCATACCCTAACCCTCACCCTAACCCTAACCCTAAACCTAAGCTACCCTTGACGGCTTCTGCCTCCAATAGATTTCCTAAGCACTAGTGTTTTAAGGAACAGGTTAAAAAGAGGATCCTAATGTGATTTCTTGATAATGGGTGTGTTCCTTATCTTCTCCTCGTGTCTAAATTCTTCTCCATGGCTGGACCCCCAAATAATATTCCTTTACTTGCTAAGGGGTATCTAGAGAGTGGGATAGGTTTAATAACTAACCTCACCCTATCGCGTACCCTAACCCTAACCCCTACCCTAACACTAACGCGTACCCTAATCCTAACCCATACCCTAAACCGAGCCCTAACCCTAACACTAACCCTAACCCTAACCCTAAACCATACCCTACGCCCTACCCGAACCCCTCCCCGAACCCGTACCCTAAGCCGTACCCTAACACTCAACCTAACCCTAACCCTAACCCTAAGCTACCCTTGACTGCTTCTGCCTCCAATAGATTTCCTAAGCACTAGTGTTTTAAGGAACAGATTAAAAAGAGAATCCTAATGTGATTTCTTGATAATGGGTGTGTTCCTTATCTTCTCCTAGTGTCTAAGCTCTTCTCCATGGCTGGACCCCCAAATAATATTCCTTTACGTGCTAAGGGGTATCTAGAGATTGGGATAGGTTTAATAACTACCCTAACCCTAATGCGTACCCTAACCCTAACCCCTACCCTAACCCTAATGCGTACCCTAATCCTAACCCGTACCCTAAACTGAGCCCTAACCCTAACACTAACCCTAACCCTAACCCTAGCCCATACCCTACGCCGTACCCGAACCCCTCCCCGAACCCGTATCCTAAGCCGCACCCTAACCCTAACCCTAACCCTAACCCTAACCCTAAGCTACCCTTGACTGCTTCTGCCTCCAATAGATTTCCTAAGCACTAGTGTTTTAAGGAACAGGTTAAAAAGAGAATCCTAATGTGATTTCTTGAGAATGGGTGTGTTCCTTATCTTATCCTAGTGTCTAAACTCTTCTCCATGGCTGGACCCCCAAATAATATTCCTTTACGTGCTAAGGGGTATCTAGAGAGTGGGATAGGTTTAATAACTAACCTAGCCCTAACGCGTACCCTAACCCTAACCCCTACGCTAACCCTAACGCGTACCCTAAACCTAACCCGTACCCTAAACCGAGCCCTAACCCTAACACTAACCCTAACCCTAACCCTAGCCCATACCCTACGCCGTACCCGAACCCCTCCCCGAACCCGTACCCTAAGCCGTACCCTAACCCTAACCCTAACCCTAACCCTAACCCTAAGCTACCCTTGACTGCTTCTGCCTCCAATAGATTTCCTAAGCACTAGTGTTTTAAGGAACAGGTTAAAAAGAGAATCCTAATGTGATTTCTTGAGAATGGGTGTGTTCCTTATCTTATGCTAGTGTCTAAACTCTTCTCCATGGCTGGACCCCCAAATAATATTCCTTTACGTGCTAAGGGGTATCTAGAGAGTGGGATAGGTTTAATAACTACCCTAACCCTAACGCGTACCCTAATCCTAACCCCTACCCTAACCCTAACGCGTACCCTAATCCTAACCCGTACCCTAAACCGAGCCCTAACCCTAACACTAACCCTAGCCCTAACCCTAGCCCATACCCTACGCCGTACCCGAACCCCTCCCCGAACCTGTACCCTAAGCCGTACCCTAACCCTTACCCTAACCCTAACCCTAACCCTAAGCTACCCGTGACTGCTTCTGCCTCCAATAGATTTCCTAAGCACTAGTGTTTTAAGGAACAGGTTAAAAAGAGAGTCCTAATGTGATTTCTTGAGAATGGGTGTGTTCCTTAACTTATCCTAGTGTCTAAATTCTTCTCCATGGCTGGACCCCCAAAAAATATTCCTTTACGTGCTAAGGGGTATCTAGAGATTGGGATAGGTTTAATAACTACCCTAACCCTAATGCGTACCCTAACCCTAACCCCTACCCTAACCCTAACGCGTACCCTAATCCTAACCCGTACCCTAAACTGAGCCCTAACCCTAACACTAACCCTAACCCTAACCCTAGCCCATACCCTACGCCGTACCCGAACCCCTCCCCGAACCCGTATCCTAAGCCGTACCCTAACCCTAACCCTAACCCTAACCCTAACCCTAAGCTACCCTTGACTGCTTCTGCCTCCAATAGATTTCCTAAGCACTAGTGTTTTAAGGAACAGGTTAAAAAGAGAATCCTAATGTGATTTCTTGAGAATGGGTGTGTTCCTTATCTTATCCTAGTGTCTAAACTCTTCTCCATGGCTGGACCCCCAAATAATATTCCTTTACGTGCTAAGGGGTATCTAGAGAGTGGGATAGGTTTAATAAGTAACCTCACCCTATCGCATACCCTAACCCTAACCCCTACCCTAACCCTAACGCGTACCCTAATCCTAACCCGTACCCTAAACCGAGCCCTAACCCTAACACTAACCCTAACCCTAACCCTAACCCATACACTACGCCCTACCCGAACCCCTCCCCGAACCCGTACCCTAAGCCATACCCTAACCCTAACCCTAACCCTAAGCTACCCTTGACTGCTTCTGCCTCCAATAGATTTCCTAAGCACTAGTGTTTTAAGGAACAGGTTAAAAAGAGAATCCTAATGTGATTTCTTGATAATGGGTGTGTTCCTTATCTTCTCCTCGTGTCTAAACTCTTCTCCATGGCTGGACCCCCAAATAATATTCCTTTACGTGCTAAGGGGTATCTAGAGAGTGGGATAGGTTTAATAACTAACCTCACACTATCGCGTACCCTAACCCTAACCCCTACCCTAACACTAACGCGTACCCTAATCCTAACCCTTACCCTAAACCGAGCCCTAACCCTAACCCTAACCCTAACGCGTACCCTAACCCTAACCCCTACCCTAACCCAAATGCGTACCCTAATCCTAACCCGTAACCTAAACCGAGCCCTAACCCTAACACTAGCGCTAACCCTAACCCTAACCCATACCCTACGCCCTACCCGAACCCCTCCCCGAACCCGTACCCTAAGCCGTACCCTAACCCTCACCCTAAACCTAGCCCTAACCCTAAGTTACCCTTGACTGCTTCTGCCTCCAATAGATTTCCTAAGCACTAGTGTTTTAAGGAACAGGTTAAAAAGAGAATCCTAATGTGATTTCTTGATAATGGGTGTGTTCCTTATCTTCTGCTAGTGTCTAAGCTCTTCTCCATGGCTGGACCCCCAAATAATATTCCTTTACGTGCTAAGGGGTATCTAGAGAGTGGGATAGGTTTAATAACTACCCTCACCCTAGTGCGTACCATAACCCTAACCCCTACCCTAACACTAACGCGTACCCTAATCCTAACCCGTACCCTAAACCGAGCCCGAACCCTAACCCTAACCCTAACCCTAACCCTAACCCTAACCCTAACCCTAACCCTAAGCTACCCTTGACTGCTTCTGCCTCCAATTGATTTCCTAAGCACTAGTGTTTTAAGGAACAGGTTAAAAAGAGAATCCTAATGTGATTTCGTGATAATGGGTGTGTTCCTTACATTTTCCTAGTGTCTAAACACTTCTCCATGGCTGGATCCCCAAATAATATTCCTTTACGTGCTAGGGGGTATCTAGAGAGTGGGATAGGTTTAATAACTACCCTCACCCTAATGCGTACCCTAACCCTAACACCTACCCTAATCCTAACCCGTACCCTAAACCGAGCCCTAACCCTAACACTTACCCTAACCCTAACCCTAACCCATACCCTACGCCCTACCCGAACCCCTCCCCGAACCCGTACCCTAAGCCGTACCCTAACCCTAAACCTAACCCTAAGCTACCCTTGACTGCTTCTGCCTCCAATAGATTTCCTAAGCACTAGTGTTTTAAGGAACAGGTTAAAAAGAGAATCCTAATGTGATTTCTTGATAATGGGTGTGTTCCTTATCTTCTCCTCGTGTCTAAACTCTTCTCCATGGCTGGACCCCCAAATAATATTCCTTTACGTGCTAAGGGGTATCTAGAGAGTGGGATAGGTTTAATAACTAACCTCACACTATCGCGTACCCTAACCCTAACCCCTACCCTAACACTAACGCGTACCCTAATCCTAACCCGTACCCTAAACCGAGCCCCAACCCTAACACTAACCCTAACGCTAACCCTAACCCATACACTACGCCCTACCCGAACCCCTCCCCGAACCCGTACCCTAAGCAATACCCTAACCATAAACCTAACCCTAACGCGTACCCTAACCCTAACCCCTACCCTAACCCTAACGCGTACCCTAATCCTAACCCGTACCCTAAACCGAGCCCTAACCGTAACACTATCCCTAACCCTAACCCTAGACCATACCATACGCCGTACCCGAACCCCTCCCCGAACCCGTACCCTAAGCCGTACCCTAACCCTAACCCTAACCCTAACCCTAACCCTAAGCTACCCTTGACTGCTTCTGCCTCCAATAGATTTCTTAAGCACTAGTGTTTTAAGGAACAGGTTAAAAAGAGAATCCTAAGGTGATTTCTTGAGAATGGGTGTGTTCCTTATCTTATCCTAGTGTCTAAACTCTTCTCCATGGCTGGACCCCCAAATAATATTCCTTTACGTGCTAAGGGGTATCTAGAGAGTGGGATAGGTTTAATAACTACCCTCACCCTAACGCGTACCCTAACCCTAACCCCTACCCTAACCCTAACGCGTACCCTAATCCTAACCCGTACCCTAAACCGAGCCCTAACCCTAACACTAACCCTAACCCTAACCCTAGCCCATACCCTACGCCGTACCCGAACCCCTCCCCGAACCCGTACCCTAAGCCGTACCCTAACCCTAACCCTAACCCTAACCCTATCCCTAAGCTACCCTTGACTGCTTCTGCCTCCAATAGATTTCCTAAGCACTAGTGTTTTAAGGAACAGTTTAAAAAGAGAATCCTAATGTGATTTCTTGAGAATGGGTGCGTTCCTTATCTTATCCTAGTGTCTAAACTCTTCTCCATGGCTGGACCCCCAAATAATATTCCTTTACGTGCTAAGGGGTATCTAGAGGGTGGGATAGGTTTAATAACTACCCTAGCCCTAACGCGTACCTTAACCCTAACCCCTACCCTAACCCTAACGCATACCCTAATCCTAACCCGTACCCTAAACCGAGCCCTAACCCTAACACTAACCCTAACCCTAACCCTAGCCCATACCCTACGCCGTACCCGAACCCCTCCCCGAACCCGTACCCTAAGCCGTACCCTAACCCTAACCCTAACCCTAACCCTAACCCTAAACGACCCTTGACTGCTTCTGCCTCCAATAGATTTCCTAAGCACTAGTGTTTTAAGGAACAGGTTAAAAAGAGAATCCTAATGTGATTTCTTGAGAATGGGTGTGTTCCTTATCTTATCCTAGTGTCTAAACTCTTCTCCATGGCTGGACCCCCAAATAATATTCCTTTACGTGCTAAGGGGTATCTAGAGAGTGGGATAGGTTTAATAACTAACCTAGCCCTAACGCGTACCCTAACCCTAACCCCTACCCTAACCCTAACGCGTACCCTAATCCTAACCCGTACCCTAAACCGAGCCCTAACCCTAACACTAACCCTAACCCTAACCCTAGCCCATACCCTACGCCGTACCCGAACCCCTCCCCGAACCCGTACCCTAAGCCGTACCATAACCCTAACCCTAACCCTAACCCTAACCCTAACCCTAAGCTACCCGTGACTGCTTCTGCCTCCAATAGATTTCCTAAGCACTAGTGTTTTAAGGAAAAGGTTAAAAAGAGAGTCCTAATGTGATTTCTTGAGAATGGGTGTGTTCCTTATCTTATCCTAGTGTCTAAATTCTTCTCCATGGCTGGACCCCCAAATAATATTCCTTTACGTGCTAAGGGGTATCTAGAGATTGGGATAGGTTTAATAACTACCCTAACCCTAATGCGTACCCTAACCCTAACCCCTACCCTAACCCTAACGCGTACCCTAATCCTAACCCGTACCCTAAACTGAGCCCTAACCCTAACACTAACCCTAACCCTAACCCTAGCCCATACCCTACGCCGTACCCGAACCCCTCCCCGAACCCGTATCCTAAGCCGTACCCTAACCCTAACCCTAACCCTAACCCTAACCCTAAGCTACCCTTGACTGCTTCTGCCTCCAATAGATTTCCTAAGCACTAGTGTTTTAAGGAACAGGTTAAAAAGAGAATCCTAATGTGATTTCTTGAGAATGGGTGTGTTCCTTATCTTATCCTAGTGTCTAAACTCTTCTCCATGGCTGGACCCCCAAATAATATTCCTTTACGTGCTAAGGGGTATCTAGAGAGTGGGATAGGTTTAATAACTAACCTAGCCCTAACGCGTACCCTAAACCTAACCACTACCCTAACCCTAACACGTACCCTAAACCTAACCCGTACCCTAAACCGAGCCCTAACCCTAACACTAACCCTAACCCTAACCCTAGCCCATACCCTACGCCGTACCCGAACCCCTCCCCGAACCCGTATCCTAAGCCGTACCCTAACCCTAACCCTAAACCTAACCCTAACCCTAAGCTACCCTTGACTGCTTCTGCCTCCAATAGAATTCCTAAGCACTAGTGTTTTATGGAACAGGTTAAGAAGAGAATCCTAATGTGATTTCTTGAGAATGGGTGTGTTCCTTATCTTATCCTAGTGTCTAAACTCTTCTCCATGGCTGGACCCCCAAATAATATTCCTTTACGTGCTAAGGGGTATCTAGAGAGTGGGATAGGTTTAATAACTAACCTAGCCCTAACGCGTACCCTAACCCTAACCCCTACCCTAACCCTAACGCGTACCCTAAACCTAACCCGTACCCTAAACCGAGCCCTAACCCTAACACTAACCCTAACCCTAACCCTAGCCCATACCCTACGCCGTACCCGAACCCCTCCCCGAACCCGTACCCTAAGCCGTACCCTAACCCTAACCCTAACCCTAACCCTAACCCTAAGCTACCCGTGACTGCTTCTGCCTCCAATAGATTTCCTAAGCACTAGTGTTTTAAGGAACAGGTTAAAATGAGAGTCCTAATGTGATTTCTTGAGAATGGGTGTGTTCCTTATCTTATCCTAGTGTCTAAATTCTTCTCCATGGCTGGACCCCCAAATAATATTCCTTTACGTGCTAAGGGGTATCTAGAGATTGGGATAGGTTTAATAACTACCCTAACCCTAATGCGTACCCTAACCCTAACCCCTACCCTAACCCTAACGCGTACCCTAATCCTAACCCGTACCCTAAACTGAGCCCTAACCCTAACACTAACCCTAACCCTAACCCTAGCCCATACCCTACGCCGTACCCGAACCCCTCCCCGAACCCGTATCCTAAGCCGTACCCTAACCCTAACCCTAACCCTAACCCTAACCCTAAGCTACCCTTGACTGCTTCTGCCTCCAATAGATTTCCTAAGCACTAGTGTTTTAAGGAACAGGTTAAAAAGAGAATCCTAATGTGATTTCTTGATAATGGGTGTGTTCCTTATCTTCTCCTCGTGTCTAAACTCTTCTCCATGGCTGGACCCCCAAATAATATTCCTTTACGTGCTAAGGGGTATCTAGAGAGTGGGATAGGTTTAATAACTAACCTCACACTATCGCGTACCCTAACCCTAACCCCTACCCTAACACTAACGCGTACCCTAATCCTAACCCTTACCCTAAACCGAGCCCTAACCCTAACCCTAACCCTAACGCGTACCCTAACCCTAACCCCTACCCTAACCCAAATGCGTACCCTAATCCTAACCCGTAACCTAAACCGAGCCCTAACCCTAACACTAGCGCTAACCCTAACCCTAACCCATACCCTACGCCCTACCTGAACCCCTCCCCGAACCCGTACCCTAAGCCGTACCCTAACCCTCACCCTAAACCTAGCCCTAACCCTAAGTTACCCTTGACTGCTTCTGCCTCCAATAGATTTCCTAAGCACTAGTGTTTTAAGGAACAGGTTAAAAAGAGAATCCTAATGTGATTTCTTGATAATGGGTGTGTTCCTTATCTTCTCCTAGTGTCTAAGCTCTTCTCCATGGCTGGACCCCCAAATAATATTCCTTTACGTGCTAATGGGTATCTAGAGAGTGGGATAGGTTTAATAACTACCCTCACCCAAGTGCGTACCATAACCCTAACCCCTACCCTAACACTAACGCGTACCCTAATCCTAACCCGTACCCTAAACCGAGCCCGAACCCTAACCCTAACCCTAACCCTAACCCTAACCCTAACCCTAACCCTAACCCTAACCCTAAGCTACCCTTGATTGCTTCTGCCTCCAATTGATTTCCTAAGCACTAGTGTTTTAAGGAACAGGTTAAAAAGAGAATCCTAATGTGATTTCTTGATAATGGGTGTGTTCCTTATCTTCTCCTAGTGTCTAAACTCTTCTCCATGGCTGGACCCCCAAATAATATTCCTTTACGTGCTAAGGGGTATCTAGAGAGTGGGATAGGTTTAATAACTACCCTCACCCTAGTGCGTACCATAACCCTAACCCCTACCCTAACACTAACGCGTACCCTAATCCTAACCCGTACCCTAAACCGAGCCCGAACCCTAACACTAACCCTAACCCTAACCCATACCCTACGCCCTACCCGAACCCGTACCCTAAGCCATACCCTAACCCTCACCCTAACCCTAACCCTAACCCTAAGCTACTCTTGACTGCTTCTGCCTCCAATAGATTTCCTAAGCACTAGTGTTTTAAGGAACAGGTTAAAAAGAGAATCCTAATGTGTTTTCTTGATAATGGGTGTGTTCCTTATCTTCTCCTAGTGTCTAAACTCTTCTCCATGGCTGGACCCCCAAATAATATTCCTTTACGTGCTCAGGGGTATCTAGAGAGTGGGATAGGTTTAATAACTACCCTCACCCTAGTGCGTACCATAACCCTAACCCCTACCCTAACACTAACGCGTACCCTAATCCTAACCCGTACCCTAAACCGAGCCCGAACCCTAACCCTAACCCTAACCCTAACCCTAACCCTAACCCTAACCCTAAGGTACCCTTGACTGCTTCTGCCTCCAATTGATTTCCTAAGCACTAGTGTTTTAAGGAACAGGTTAAAAAGAGAATCCTAATGTGATTTCGTGATAATGGGTGTGTTCCTTATATTTTCCTAGTGTCTAAAAACTTCTCCATGGCTGGACCCCCAAATAATATTCCTTTACGTGCTAGGGGGTATCTAGAGAGTGGGATAGGTTTAATAACTACCCTCACCCTAATGCGTACCCTAACCCTAACACCTACCCTAACCCTAACGCATACCCTAATCCTAACCCGTACCCTAAACCGAGCCCTAACCCTAACACTTACCCTAACCCTAACCCTAACCCATACCCTACGCCCTACCCGAACCCCTCCCCGAACCCGTACCCTAAGCCGTACCCTAACCCTAAACCTAACCCTAAGCTACCCTTGACTGCTTCTGCCTCCAATAGATTTCCTAAGCACTAGTGTTTTAAGGAACAGGTTAAAAAGAGAATCCTAATGTGATTTCTTGATAATGGGTGTGTTCCTTATCTTCTCCTCGTGTCTAAACTCTTCTCCATGGCTGGACCCCCAAATAATATTCCTTTACGTGCTAAGGGGTATCTAGAGAGTGTGATAGGTTTAATAACTACCCTCACCCTAACGCGTACGCTAACCCTAACCCCTACCCTAACCCTAACGCGTACCCTAATCCTAACCGGTACCCTAAACCGAGCCCTAACCCTAACACTAACCCTAACCCTAACCCTAACCCATACCCTACGCCCTACCCGAACCCGTACCCTAAGCCATACCCTAACCCTAACCCTAACCCTCACCCTAACCCTAAGCTACTCTTGACTGCTTCTGCCTCCAATAGATTTCCTAAGCACCAGTGTTTTAAGGAACAGGTTAAAAAGAGAATCCTAATGTGATTTCTTGATAATGGGTGTGTTCCTTATCTTCTCCTAGTGTCTAAACTCTTCTCCATGGCTGGACCCCCAAATAATATTCCTTTACGTGCTAAGGGGTATCTAGAGAGTGGGATAGGTTTAATAAGTAACCTCACCCTGTCGCATATCCTAACCCTAACCCCTACCCTAACCCTAACGCGTACCCTAATCCTAACCCGTACCCTAAACCGAGCCCTAACCCTAACACTAACCCTAACGCTAACCCTAACCCATACACTACGCCCTAACCGAACCCCTCCCCGAACCCGTACCCTAAGCCATACCCTAACCCTAACCCTAACCCTAAGCTACCCTTGACTGCTTCTGCCTCCAATAGATTTCCTAAGCACTAGTGTTTTAAGGAACAGGTTAAAAAGAGAATCCTAATGTGATTTCTTGATAATGGGTGTGTTCCTTATCTTCTCCTCGTGTCTAAACTCTTCTTCTCCATGGCTGGACCCCCAAATAATATTCCTTTACGTGCTAAGGGGTATCTAGAGAGTGGGATAGGTTTAATAACTAACCTCACACTATCGCGTACCCTAACCCTAACCCCTACCCTAACACTAACGCGTACCCTAATCCTAACCCTTACCCTAAACCGAGCCCTAACCCTAACCCTAACCCTAACGCGTACCCTAACCCTAACCCCTACCCTAACCCTAATGCGTACCCTAATCCTAACCCGTACCCTAAACCGAGCCCTAACCCTAACACTGGCGCTAACCCTAACCCTAACCCATACCCTTCGCCCTACCCGAACCCCTCCCCGAACCCGTACCCTAAGCCGTACCCTAACCCTCACCCTAAACCTAACCCTAACCCTAAGTTACCCTTGACTGCTTCTGCCTCCAATAGATTTCCTAAGCACTAGTGTTTTAAGGAACAGGTTAAAAAGAGAATCCTAATGTGATTTCTTGATAATGGGTGTGTTCCTTATCTTCTCCTAGTGTCTAAGCTCTTCTCCATGGCTGGACCCCCAAATAATATTCCTTTACGTGCTAAGGGGTATCTAGAGAGTAGGATAGGTTTAATAACTAACCTCACCCTAAAGCGTAACCTAACCCTAACCCCTACCCTAACACTAACGCGTACCCTAATCCTAACCCGTAGCCTAAACCGAGGCCGAACCCTAACACTAACCCTAACCCTAACCCATACCCTACGCCCTACACGAACCCCTCCCCGAAACCCGTACCCTAAGCCATACCCTAACCCTCACCCTAACCCTAACCCTAACCCTAAGCTACCCTTGACTGCTTCTGCCTCCAATAGATTTCCTAAGCACTAGTGTTTTAAGGAACAGGTTAAAAGGAGGATCCTAATGTGATTTCGTGATAATGGGTGTGTTCCTTATCTTCTCCTAGTGTCTAAACACTTCTCCATGGCTGGACCCCCAAATAATATTCCTTTACGTGCTAGGGGGTATCTAGAGAGTGGGATAGGTTTAATAACTACCCTCACCCTAACGCGTACCCTAACCCTAACACCTACCCTAACCCTAACGCGTACCCTAATCCTAACCCGTACCCTAAACCGAGCCCTAACCGTAACACTAACCCTAACCCTAACCCTAACCCATACCCTACGCCCTACCCGAACCCCTCCCTGAACCCGTACCCTAAGCCGTACCCTAACCCTCACCCTAACCCTAACCCTAACCCTAAGCTACCCTTGACTGCTTCTGCCTCCAATAGATTTCCTAAGCACTAGTGTTTTAAGGAACAGGTTAAAAAGAGAATCCTAATGTGATTTCGTGATACTGGGTGTGTTCCTTATCTTCTCCTCGTGTCTAAACTCTTCTCCATGGCTGGACCCCCAAATAATATTCCTTTACGTGCTAAGGGGTATCTAGAGAGTGGGATAGGTTTAATAACTAACCTCACACTATCGCGTACCCTAACCCTAACCCCTACCCTAACACTAACGCGTACACTAATCCTAACCCTTACCCTAAACCGAGCCCTAACCCTAACCCTAACCCTAACGCGTACCCTAACACTAACCCCTACCCTAACCCTAATGCGTACCCTAATCCTAACCCGTACCCTAAACCGAGCCCTAACCCTAACACTAGCGCTAACCCTAACCCTAACCCATACCCTACGCCCTACCCGAACCCCTCCCCGAACCCGTACCCTAAGCCGTACCCTAACCCTCACCCTAAACCTAACCCTAACCCTAAGTTACCCTTGACTGCTTCTGCCTCCAATAGATTTCCTAAGCACTAGTGTTTTAAGGAACAGGTTAAAAAGAGAATCCTAATGTGATTTCTTGATAATGGGTGTGTTCCTTATCTTCTCCTAGTGTCTAAGCTCTTCTCTATGGCTGGACCCCCAAATAATATTCCTTTACGTGCTAAGGGGTATCTAGAGAGTGGGATAGGTTTAATAACTAACCTAGCCCTAACGCGTACCCTAACCCTAACCCCTACCCTAACCCTAACGCGTACCCTAAACCTAACCCGTACCCTAAACCGAGCCCTAACCCTAACACTAACCCTAACCCTAACCCTAGCCCATACCCTACGCCATACACGAACCCCTCCCCGAACCCGTACCCTAAGCCGTACCCTAACCCTAACCCTAACCCTAACCCTAACCCTAAGCTACCCTTGACGGCTTCTGCCTCCAATAGATTTCCTAAGCACTAGTGTTTTAAGGAACAGGTTAAAAAGAGAATCCTAATGTGATTTCTTGAGAATGGGTGTGTTCCTTATCTTCTCCTAGTGTCTAAACTCTTCTCCATGGCTGGACCCCCAAATAATATTCCTTTACGTGCTAAGGGGTATCTAGAGAGTGGGATAGGTTTAATAACTACCCTAACACTAATGCGTACCCTAACCCTAACCCCTACCCTAACCCTAACGCGTACCCTAATCCTAACCCGTACCCTAAACAGAGCCCTAAACCTAACACTAACCCTAACCCTAACCCTAGCACATACACTACGCCGTACCCGAACCCCTCACCGAACCCGTACCCTAAGCCATACCCTAACCCTAACCCTAACCCTAACCCTAACCCTAAGCTACCCTTGACTGCTTCTGCCTCCAATAGATTTCCTAAGCACTAGTGTTTTAAGGAACAGGTTAAAAAGAGAGTCCTAATGTGATTTCTTGAGAATGGGTGTGTTCCTTATCTTATCCTAGTGTCTAAACTCTTCTCCATGGCTGGACCCCCAAATAATATTCCTTTACGTGCTAAGGGGTATCTAGAGAGTGGGATAGGTTTAATAACTACCCTAACCCTAACGCGTACCCTAACTCTAACCCCTACCCTAACCCTAACGCGTACCCTAATCCTAACCCGCACCCTAAACCGAGCCCTAACCCTAACACTAACCCTAACCCTAGCCCATACCCTACGCCGTACCCGAACCCCTCCCCAAACCCGTAACCTAAGCCGTACCCTAACCCTAACCCTAACCCTAACCCCAACCCTAAGCTACCCGTGACTGCTTCTGCCTCCAATAGATTTCCTAAGCACTAGTGTTTTAAGGAACAGGTTAAAAAGAGAATCCTAATGTGATTTCTTGAGAATGGGTGTGTTCCTTATCTTATCCTAGTGTCTAAACTCTTCTCCATGGCTGGACCCCCAAATAATATTCCTTTACATGCTAAGGGGTATCTAGAGAGTGGGATAGGTTTAATAACTACCCTAACCCTAACGCATACGTAACCCTAACCCCTACCCTAACCCTAACGCGTACCCTAATCCTAACCCGTACCCTAAACCGAGCCCTAACCCTAACACTAACCCTAACCCTAACCCTAGCCCATACCCTACGCCGTACCCGAACCCCTCCCCGAACCCGTACCCTAAGCCGTACCCTAACCCTAACCCTAACCCTAACCCTAACCCTAAACGACCCTTGACTGCTTCTGCCTCCAATAGATTTCCTAAGCACTAGTGTTTTAAGGTACAGGTTAAAAAGAGAATCCTAATGTGATTTCTTGATAATGGGTGTGCTCCTTATCTTCTCCTAGTGTCTAAACTCTTCTCCATGGCTGGACCCCCAAATAATATTCCTTTACGTGCTAAGGGGTATCTAGAGAGTGGGATAGGTTTAATAACTACCCTAGCCCTAACGCGTACCTTAACCCTAACCCCTACCCTAACCCTAACGCATACCCTAATCCTAACCCGTACCCTAAACCGAGCCCTAACCCTAACACTAACCCTAACCCTAACCCTAGCCCATACCCTACGCCGTACCCGAACCCCACCCCGAACCCGTACCCTAAGCCGTACCCTAACCCTAACCCTAACCCTAACCCTAACCCTAAGCTACCCTTGACTGCTTCTGCCTCCAATAGATTTCCTAAGCACTAGTGTTTTAAGGAACAGGTTAAAAAGAGAATCCTAATGTGATTTCTTGAGAATGGGTGTGTTCCTTATCTTATCCTAGTGTCTAAACTCTTCTCCATGGCTGGACCCCCAAATAATATTCCTTTACGTGCTAAGGGGTATCTAGAGAATGGGATAGGTTTAATAACTAACCTAGCCCTAACGCGTACCCTAACCCTAACCCCTACCCTAACCCTAACGCGTACCCTAAACCTAACCCGTACCCTAAAAAGAGCCCTAACCCTAACACTAACCCTAACCCTAACCCTAGCCCATACCCTACGCCGTACCCGAACCCCTCCCCGAACCCGTACCCTAAGCCGTACCCTAACCCTAACCCTAACCCTAAGCTACCCTTGACTGCTTCTGCCTCCAATAGATTTCCTAAGCACTAGTGTTTTAAGGAACAGGTTAAAAAGAGAATCCTAATGTGATTTCTTGAGAATGGGTGTGTTCCTTATCTTATCCTAGTGTCTAAACTCTTCTCCATGGCTGGACCCCCAAATAATATTCCTTTACGTGCTAAGGGGTATCTAGAGAGTGGGATAGGTTTAATAACTACCCTAACCCTAACGCGTACCCTAACCCTAACCCCTACCCTAACCCTAACGCGTACCCTAATCCTAACCCGTACCCTAAACCGAGCCCTAACCCTAACACTAACCCTAACGCTAACCCTAGCCCATACCCTACGACGTACCCGAACCCCTCCCCGAACCCGTACCCTAAGCCGTACCATAACCCTAACCCTAACCCTAACCCTAACCCTAACCCTAAGCTACCCGTGACTGCTTCTGCCTCCAATAGATTTCCTAAGCACTAGTGTTTTAAGGAACAGGTTAAAAAGAGAGTCCTAATGTGATTTCTTGAGAATGGGTGTGTTCCTTATCTTATCCTAGTGTCTAAATTCTTCTCCATGGCTGGACCCCCAAATAATATTCCTTTACGTGCTAAGGGGTATCTAGAGATTGGGATAGGTTTAATAACTACCCTAACCCTAATGCGTACCCTAACCCTAACCCCTACCCTAACCCTAACGCGTACCCTAAGCCTAACCCGTACCCTAAACTGAGCCCTAACCCTAACCCTAACCCTAGCCCATACCCTACGCCGTACACGAACCCCTCCCCGAACCCGTATCCTAAGCCGTACCCTAACCCTAACCCTAACCCTAACCCTAACCCTAAGCTACCCTTGACTGCTTCTGCCTCCAATAGATTTCCTAAGCACTAGTGTTTTAAGGAACAGGTTAAAAAGAGAATCCTAATGTGATTTCTTGAGAATGGGTGTGTTCCTTATCTTATCCTAGTGTCTAAACTCTTCTCCATGGCTGGACCCCCAAATAATATTCCTTTACGTGCTAAGGGGTATCTAGAGAGTGGGATAGGTTTAATAACTAACCTAGCCCTAACGCGTACCCTAACCCTAACCACTACCCTAACCCTAACACGTACCCTAAACCTAACCCGTACCCTAAACCGAGCCCTAACCCTAACACTAACCCTAACCCTAACCCTAGCCCATACCCTACGCCGTACCCGAACCCCTCCCCGAACCCGTATCCTAAGCCGTACCCTAACCCTAACCCTAACCGTAACCCTAACCCTAAGCTACCCTTGACTGCCTCTGCCTCCAATAGATTTCCTAAGCACTAGTGTTTTATGGAACAGGTTAAAAAGAGAATCCTAATGTGATTTCTTGAGAATGGGTGTGTTCCTTATCTTATCCTAGTGTCTAAACTCTTCTCCATGGCTGGACCCCCAAATAATATTCCTTTACGTGCTAAGGGGTATCTAGAGAGTGGGATAGGTTTAATAACTAACCTAGCCCTAACGCGTACCCTAACCCTAACCCCTACCCTAACCCTAACGCGTACCCTAAACCTAACCCGTACCCTAAACCGAGCCCTAACCCTAACACTAACCCTAACCCTAACCCTAGCCCATACCCTACGCCGTACCCGAACCCCTCCCTGAACCCGTACCCTAAGCCGTACCCTAACCCTAACCCTAAACCTAACCCTAACCCTAAGCTACCCTTGACTGCTTCTGCCTCCAATAGATTTCCTAAGCACTAGTGTTTTAAGGAACAGGTTAAAAAGAGAGTCCTAATGTGATTTCTTGAGAATGGGTGTGTTCCTTATCTTATCCTAGTGTCTAAATTCTTCTCCATGGCTGGACCCCCAAATAATATTCCTTTACGTGCTAAGGGGTATCTAGAGATTGGGATAGGTTTAATAACTACCCTAACCCTAATGCGTACCCTAACCCTAACCCCTACCCTAACCCTAACGCGTACCCTAATCCTAACCCGTACCCTAAACTGAGCCCTAACCCTAACACTAACCCTAACCCTAACCCTAGCCCATACCCTACGCCGTACCCGAACCCCTCCCCGAACCCGTATCCTAAGCCGTACCCTAACCCTAACCCTAACCCTAACCCTCACCCTAAGCTACCCTTGACTGCTTCTGCCTCCAATAGATTTCCTAAGCACTAGTGTTTTAAGGAACAGGTTAAAAAGAGAATCCTAATGTGATTTCTTGAGAATGGGTGTGTTCCTTATCTTATCCTAGTGTCTAAACTCTTCTCCATGGCTGGACCCCCAAATAATATTCCTTTACGTGCTAAGGGGTATCTAGAGAGTGGGATAGGTTTAATAAGTAACCTCACCCTATCGCATACCCTAACCCTAACCCCTACCCTAACCCTAACGCGTACCCTAATCCTAACCCGTACCCTAAACCGAGCCCTAACCCTAACACTAACCCTAACCCTAACCCTAACCCATACACTACGCCCTACCCGAAACCCTCCCCGAACCCGTACCCTAAGCCATACCCTAACCCTAACCCTAACCCTAAGCTACCCTTGAGTGCTTCTGCCACCAATAGATTTCCTAAGCACTAGTGTTTTAAGGAACAGGTTAAAAAGAGAATCCTAATGTGATTTCTTGATAATGGGTGTGTTCCTTATCTTCTCCTCGTGTCTAAACTCTTCTCCATGGCTGGACCCCCAAATAATATTCCTTTACGTGCTAAGGGGTATCTAGAGAGTGGGATAGGTTTAATAACTAACCTCACACTATCGCGTACCCTAACCCTAACCCCTACCCTAACACTAACGCGTACCCTAATCCTAACCCTTACCCTAAACCGAGCCCTAACCCTAACCCTAACCCTAACGCGTACCCTAACCCTAACCCCTACCCTAACCCAAATGCGTACCCTAATCCTAACCCGTAACCTAAACCGAGCCCTAACCCTAACACTAGCGCTAACCCTAACCCTAACCCATACCCTACGCCCTACCCGAACCCCTCCCCGAACCCGTACCCTAAGCCGTACCCTAACCCTCACCCTAAACCTAGCCCTAACCCTAAGTTACCCTTGACTGCTTCTGCCTCCAATAGATTTCCTAAGCACTAGTGTTTTAAGGAACAGGTTAAAAAGAGAATCCTAATGTGATTTCTTGATAATGGGTGTGTTCCTTATCTTCTCCTAGTGTCTAAGCTCTTCTCCATGGCTGGACCCCCAAATAATATTCCTTTACGTGCTAAGGGGTATCTAGAGAGTGGGATAGGTTTAATAACTACTCTCACCCTAAAGCGTACCCTAACCCTAACCGCTACCCTAACCATAACGCGTACCCTAATCCTAACCCGTACCCTAAACCGAGCCCTAACACTAACACTAACCCTAACCCTAACCCTAACCCATACCCTACGCCCTTCCCAAACCCCTCCCCGAACCCGTACCCTAAGCCGTACCCTAACCCTCATCCTAACTCTAACCCTAACCCTAAGCTACCCTTGATTGCTTCTGCCTCCAATAGATTTCCTAAGCACTAGTGTTTTAAGGAACAGGTTAAAAAGAGAATCCTAATGTGATTTCTTGATAATGGGTGTGTTCCTTATCTTCTCCTAGTGTCTAAACTCTTCTAAATGGCTGGACCCCCAAATAATATTCCTTTACGTGCTAAGGGGTATCTAGAGAGTGGGATAGGTTTAATAACTACCCTCACCCTAGTGCGTACCATAACCCTAACCCCTACCCTAACACTAACGCGTACCCTAATCCTAACCCGTACCCTAAACCGAGCCCGAACCCTAACACTAACCCTAACCCTAACCCATACCCTACGCCCTACCCGAACCCGTACCCTAAGCCATACCCTAACCCTCACCCTAACCCTAACCCTAACCCTAAGCTACTCTTGACTGCTTCTGCCTCCAATAGATTTCCTAAGCACTAGTGTTTTAAGGAACAGGTTAAAAAGAGAATCCTAATGTGATTTCTTGATAATGGGTGTGTTCCTTATCTTCTCCTAGTTTCTAAACTCTTCTCCATGGCTGGACCCCCAAATAATATTCCTTTACGTGCTAAGGGGTATCTAGAGAGTGGGATAGGTTTAATAAGTAACCTCACCCTATCGCATATCCTAACCCTAACCCCTACCCTAACCCTAACGCGTACCCTAATCCTAACCCGTACCCTAAACCGAGCCCTAACCCTAACACTAACCCTAACCCTAACCCTAACCCATACACTACGCCCTACCCGAACCCCTCCCCGAACCCGTACCCTAAGCCATACCCTAACCCTAACCCTAACCCTAAGCTACACTTGACTGCTTCTGCCTCCAATAGATTTCCTAAGCACTAGTGTTTTAAGGAACAGGTTAAAAAGAGAATCCTAATGTGATTTCTTGATCATCGGTGTGCTCCTTATTTTCTCCTAGTGTCTAAACTCTTCTCCATGGCTGGACCCCCAAATAATATTCCTTTACGTGCTAAGGGGTATCTAGAGAGTGTGATAGGTTTAATAACTACCCTCTCCCTAACGCGTACGCTAACCCTAACCCCTACCCTAACCCTAACGCGTACCCTAATCCTAACCCGTACCCTAAACCGAGCCCTAACCCTAACACTAACCCTAACCCTAACCCTAACCCATACCCTACGCCCTACCCGAACTCGTACCCCAAGCCATACCCTAACCCTCACCCTAACCCTAACCCTAACCCTAAGCTACTCTTGACTGCTTCTGCCTCCAATAGATTTCCTAAGCACTAGTGTTTTAAGGAACAGGTTAAAAAGAGAATCCTAATGTGATTTCTTGATAATGGGTGTGTTCCTTATCTTCTCCTAGTGTCTAAACTCTTCTCCATGGCTGGACCCCCAAATAATATTCCTTTACGTGCTCAGGGGTATCTAGAGAGTGGGATAGGTTTAATAACTACCCTCACCCTAGTGCGTACCATAACCCTAACCCCTACCCTAACACTAACGCGTACCCTAATCCTAACCCGTACCCTAAACCGAGCCCGAACCCTAACCCTAACCCTAACCCTAACCCTAACCCTAACCCTAACCCTAAGCTACCCTTGACTGCTTCTGCCTCCAATAGATTTCCTAAGCACTAGTGTTTTAAGGAACAGGTTAAAAGGAGGATCCTAATGTGATTTCGTGATAATGGGTGTGTTCCTTATCTTCTCCTAGTGTCTAAACACTTCTCCATGGCTGGACCCCCAAATAATATTCCTTTACGTGCTAGGGGGTATCTAGAGAGTGGGATAGGTTTAATAACTACCCTCACCCTAACGCGTACCCTAACCCTAACACCTACCCTAACCCTAACGCGTACCCTAATCCTAACCCGTACCCTAAACCGAGCCCTAACCGTAACACTAACCCTAACCCTAACCCTAACCCATACCCTACGCCCTACCCGAACCCCTCCCTGAACCCGTACCCTAAGCCGTACCCTAACCCTCACCCTAACCCTAACCCTAACCCTAAGCTACCCTTGACTGCTTCTGCCTCCAATACATTTCCTAAGCACTAGTGTTTTAAGGAACAGGTTAAAAAGAGAATCCTAATGTGATTTCGTGATACTGGGTGTGTTCCTTATCTTCTCCTCGTGTCTAAACTCTTCTCCATGGCTGGACCCCCAAATAATATTCCTTTACGTGCTAAGGGGTATCTAGAGAGTGGGATAGGTTTAATAACTAACCTCACACTATCGCGTACCCTAACCCTAACCCCTACCCTAACACTAACGCGTACACTAATCCTAACCCTTACCCTAAACCGAGCCCTAACCCTAACCCTAACCCTAACGCGTACCCTAACACTAACCCCTACCCTAACCCTAATGCGTACCCTAATCCTAACCCGTACCCTAAACCGAGCCCGAACCCTAACACTAACCCTAACCCTAACCCATACCCTACGCCCTACCCGAACCCCTCCCCGAACCCATACCCTAAGCCGTACCCTAAACCTCACCCTAAACCTAACCCTAACCCTAAGCTACCCTTGACTGCTTCTGCCTCCAATAGATTTCCTAAGCACTAGTGTTTTAAGGAACAGGTTAAATAGAGAATCCTAAAGTGATTTGTTGATAATGGGTGTGTTCCTTATCTTCTCCTAGTTTCTAAGCTCTTCTCCATGGCTGGACCCCCAAATAATATTCTTTACGTGCTAAGCGGTATCTAGAGAGTGGGATAGGTTTAATAACTACCCTCACCCTAGTGCGTACCATAACCCTAACCCCTACCCTAACACTAACGCGTACCCTAATCCTAACCCGTGCCCTAAACCGAGCCCTAACCCTAACACTAGCCCTAACCGTAACCCTAACCCATACCCTACGCCCTACCCGAACCCCTCCCCGAACCCGTACCCTAAGCCATACCCTAACCCTCACCCTAACCCTAACCCTAACTCTAAGCTACCCTTGACTGCTTCTGCCTCCAATAGATTTCCTAAGCACTAGTGTTTTAAGGAACAGGTTAAAAAGAGAATCCTAATGTGATTTCTTGATAATGGGTGTGTTCCTTATCTTCTCCTAGTGTCTAAACTCTTCTCCATGGCTGGACCCCCAAATAATATTCCTTTACGTGCTCTGAGGTATCTAGAGAGTGGGATAGGTTTAATAACTACCCTCACCCTAGTGTGTACCATAACCCTAACCCCTACCCTAACACTAACGCGTACCCTAATCCTAACCCGTACCCTAATCCAGGCCCGAACCCTAACACTAACCCTAACCCTAACCCATACCCTACGCCCTACCCGAACCCCTCCCCGAACCCATACCCTAAGCCGTACCCTAACCCTCACCCTAACCCTAACCCTAACACTAAGCTACCCTTGACTGCTTCTGCCTCCAATAGATTTCCTAAGCACTAGTGTTTTAAGGAACAGGTTAAAAAGAGAATCCTAATGTGATTTCTTGATAATGGGTGTGTTCCTTATCTTCTCCTAGTGTCTAAACTCTTCTCCATGGCTGGACCCCCAAATAATATTCCTTTACGTGCTCTGGGGTATCTAGAGAGTGGGATAGGTTTAATAACTACCCTCACCCTAGTGCGTACCATAACCCTAACCCCTACCCTAACACTAACGCGTACCCTAATCCTAACCCGTACCCTAAACCGAGCCCGAACCCTAACCCTAACCCTAACCCTAACCCTAACCCTAACCCTAACCCTAAGCTACCCTTGACTGCTTCTGCCTCCAATTGAATTCCTAAGCACTAGTGTTTTAAGGAACAGGTTAAAAAGAGAATCCTAATGTGATTTCGTGATAATGGGTGTGTTCCTTATATTTTCCTAGTGTCTAAACACTTCTCCATGGCTGGACCCCCAAATAATATTCCTTTACGTGCTAGGGGGTATCTAGAGAGTGGGATAGGTTTAATAACTACCCTCACCCTAATGCGTACCCTAACCCTAACACCTACCCTAACCCTAACGCATACCCTAATCCTAACCCGTACCCTAAACCGAGCCCTAACCCTAACACTTACCCTAACCCTAACCCTAACCCATACCCTACGCCCTAACCGAACCCCTCCCCGAACCCGTACCCTAAGCCGTACCCTAACCCTAAACCTAACCCTAAGCTACCCTTGACTGCTTCTGCCTCCAATAGATTTCCTAAGCACTAGTGTTTTAAGGAACAGGTTAAAAAGAGAATCCTAATGTGATTTCTTGATAATGGGTGTGTTCCTTATCTTCTCCTTGTGTCTAAACTCTTCTCCATGGCTGGACTCCCAAATAATATTCCTTTACGTGCTAAGGGGTATCTAGAGAGTGTGATAGGTTTAATAACTACCCTCACCCTAACGCGTACCATAACCCTAACCCCTACCCTAACCCTAACGCGTACCCTAATCCTAACCCGTACCCTAAACCGAGCCCTAACCCTAACACTAACCCTAACCCTAACCCTAACCCATACCCTACGCCCTACCCGAACCCGTACCCTAAGCCATACCCTAGCCCTCACCCTAACCCTCACCCTAACCCTAAGCTACTCTTGACTGCTTCTGCCTCCAATAGATTTCCTAAGCACTAGTGTTTTAAGGAACAGGTTAAAAAGAGAATCCTAATGTGATTTCTTGATAATGGGTGTGTTCCTTATCTTCTCCTAGTGTCTAAACTCTTCTCGATGGCTGGACCACCAAATAATATTCCTTTACGTGCTAAGGGGTATCTAGAGAGTGGGATAGGTTTAATAAGTAACCTCACACTATCGCGTACCCTAACCCTAACCCCTACCCTAACACTAATGCGTACCCTAATCCTAACCCTTACCCTAAACCGAGCCCTAACCCTAACCCTAACCCTAACGCGTACCCTAACCCTAACCCCTACCCTAACCCTAATGCGTACCCTAATCCTAACCCGTACCCTAAACCGAGCCCTAACCCTAACACTAGCGCTAACCCTAACCCTAACCCATACCCTACGCCTTACCCGAACCCCTCCCCGAACCCGTACACTAAGCCGTACCCTAACCCTCACCCTAAACCTAACCCTAACCCTAAGTTACCCTTGACTGCTTCTGCCTCCAATATATTTCCTAAGCACTAGTGTTTTAAGGAACAGGTTAAAAAGAGAATCCTAATGTGATTTCTTGATAATGGGTGTGTTCCTTATCTTCTCCTAGTGTCTAAGCTCTTCTCCATGGCTGGACCCCCAAATAATATTCCTTTACGTGCTAAGGGGTATCTAGAGAGTGGGATAGGTTTAATAACTACTCTCACCCTAAAGCGTACCCTAACCCTAACCGCTACCCTAACCATAACGCGTACCCTAATCCTAACCCGTACCCTAAACCGAGCCCTAACACTAACACTAACCCTAACCCTAACCCCAACCCATACCCTACGCCCTACCCGAACCCCTCCCCGAACCCGTACCCTAAGCCGTACCCTAACCCTCACCCTAACTCTAACCCTAACACTAAGCTACCCTTCACTGCTTCTGCCTCCAATAGATTTCCTAAGCACTAGTGTTTTAAGGAACAGGTTAAAAAGAGAATCCTAATGTGATTTCTTGATAATGGGTGTGCTCCTTATCTTCTCCTAGTGTCTAAACTCTTCTCCATGGCTGGACCCCTAAATAATATTCCTTTACGTGCTAAGGGGTATCTAGAGAGTAGGATAGGTTTAATAACTAACCTCACACTATCGCGTACCCTAACCCTAACCCCTACCCTAACACTAACGCGTACACTAATCCTAACCCTTACCCTAAACCGAGCCCTAACCCTAACCCTAACCCTAACGCGTACCCTAACACTAACCCCTACCCTAACCCTAATGCGTACCCTAATCCTAACCCGTACCCTAAACCGAGCCCTAACCCTAACACTAGCGCTAACCCTAACCCTAACCCATACCCTACGCCATACCCGAACCCCTCCCCGAACCCGTACCCTAAGCCGTACCCTAACCCTCACCCTAAACCTAACCCTAACCCTAAGTTACCCTTGACTTCTTCTGCCTCCAATAGATTTCCTAAGCACTAGTGTTTTAAGGAACAGGTTAAAAAGTGAATCCTAATGTGATTTCTTGATAATGGGTGTGTTCCTTATCTTCTCCTAGTGTCTAAGCTCTTCTCCATGGCTGGACCCCCAAATAATATTCCTTTACGTGCTAAGGGGTATCTAGAGAGTGGGATAGGTTTAATAACTACTCTCACCCTAAAGCGTACCCTAACCCTAACCGCTACCCTAACCCTAACGCGTACCCTAATCCTAACCCGTACCCTAAACCGAGCCCTAACACTAACACTAACCCTAACCCTAACCCTAACCCATACCCTACGCCCTACCCAAACCCCTCCCCGAACCCATACCCTAAGCCGTACCCTAACACTCACCCTAACTCTAACCCTAACCCTAAGCTACCCTTGATTGCTTCTGCCTCCAATAGATTTCCTAAGCACTAGTGTTTTAAGGAACAGGTTAAAAAGAGAATCCTAATGTGATTTCTTTATAATGGGTGTGTTCCTTATCTTCTCCTAGTGTCTAAACTCTTCTACATGGCTGGACCCCCAAATAATATTCCTTTACGTGCTAAGGGGTATCTAGAGAGTGGGATAGGTTTAATAACTACCCTCACCCTAGTGCGTACCATAACCCTAACCCCTACCCTAACACTAACGCGTACCCTAATCCTAACCCGTAACCTAAACCGAGCCCTAACCCTAACACTAGCCCTAACCCTAACCCTAACCCATACCCTACGCCCTACCCGAACCCTTCCCCGAACCCGTACCCTAAGCCGTACCCTAACCCTCACCCTAACCCTAACCCTAAACCTAAGCTACCCTTGACTGCTTCTGCCACCAATAGATTTCCTAAGCACTAGTGTTTTAAGGTACAGGTTAAAAAGAGAATCCTAATGTGATTTCTTGATAATGGGTGTGCTCCTTATCTTCTCCTAGTGTCTAAACTCTTCTCCATGGCTGGACCCCCAAATAATATTCCTTGACGTGCTAAGGGGTATCTAGAGAGTGGGATAGGTTTAATAACTAACCTCACCCTAAAGCGTAACCTAACCCTAACCCCTACCCTAACACTAACGCGTACCCTAATCCTAACCCGTACCCTAAACCGAGCCCGAACCCTAACACTAACCCTAACCCTAACCCATACCCTACGCCCTACCCGAACCCCTCCCCGAACCCATACCCTAAGCCGTACCCTAACCCTCACCCTAAACCTAACCCTAACCCTAAGCTACCCTTGACTGCTTCTGCCTCCAATAGATTTCCTAAGCACTAGTGTTTTAAGGAACAGGTTAAATAGAGAATCCTAAAGTGATTTGTTGATAATGGGTGTGTTCCTTATCTTCTCCTAGTGTCTAAGCTCTTCTCCATGGCTGGACCCCCAAATAATATTCTTTACGTGCTAAGGGGTATCTAGAGAGTGGGATAGGTTTAATAACTACCCTCACCCTAGTGCGTACCATAACCCTAACCCCTACCCTAACACTAACGCGTACCCTAATCCTACCCCGTGCCCTAAACCGAGCCCTAACCCTAACACTAGCCCTAACCGTAACCCTAACCCATACCCTACGCCCTACCCGAACCCCTCCCCGAACCCGTACCCTAAGCCATACCCTAACCCTCACCCTAACCCTAACCCTAACACTAAGCTACCCTTGACTGCTTCTGCCTCCAATAGATTTCCTAAGCACTAGTGTTTTAAGGAACAGGTTAAAAAGAGAATCCTAATGTGATTTCTTGATAATGGGTGTGTTCCTTATCTTCTCCTAGTGTCTAAACTCTTCTCCATGGCTGGACCCCCAAATAATATTCCTTTACGTGCTCTGAGGTATCTAGAGAGTGGGATAGGTTTAATAACTACCCTCACCCTAGTGTGTACCATAACCCTAACCCCTACCCTAACACTAACGCGTACCCTAATCCTAACCCGTACCCTAAACCAGGCCCGAACCCTAACACTAACCCTAACCCTAACCCATACCCTACGCCCTACCCGAACCCCTCACCGAACCCATACCCTAAGCCGTACCCTAACCCTCACCCTAACCCTAACCCTAACACTAAGCTACCCTTGACTGCTTCTGCCTCCAATAGATTTCCTAAGCACTAGTGTTTTAAGGAACAGGTTAAAAAGAGAATCCTAATGTGATTTCTTGATAATGGGTGTGTTCCTTATCTTCTCCTCGTGTCTAAACTCTTCTCCATGGCTGGACCCCCAAATAATATTCCTTTACGTGCTCTGGGGTATCTAGAGAGTGGGATAGGTTTAATAACTACCCTCACCCTAGTGCGTACCATAACCCTAACCCCTACCCTAACACTAACGCGTACCCTAATCGTAACCCGTACCCTAAACCGAGCCCGAACCCTAACCCTAACCCTAACCCTAACCCTAACCCTAACCCTAACCCTAAGCTACCCTTGACTGCTTCTGCCTCCAATTGAATTCCGAAGCACTAGTGTTTTAAGGAACAGGTTAAAAAGAGAATCCTAATGTGATTTCGTGATAATGGGTGTGTTCCTTATATTTTCCTAGTGTCTAAACACTTCTCCATGGCTGGACCCCCAAATAATATTCCTTTACGTGCTAGGGGGTATCTAGAGAGTGGGATAGGTTTAATAACTACCCTCACCCTAATGCGTACCCTAACCCTAACACCTACCCGAACCCTAACGCATACCCTAATCCTAACCCGTACCCTAAACCGAGCCCTAACCCTAACACTTACCCTAACCCTAACCCTAACCCATACCCTACGCCCTACCCGAACCCCTCCCCGAACCCGTACCCTAAGCCGTACCCTAACCCTAAACCTAACCCTAAGCTACCCTTGACTGCTTCTGCCTCCAATAGATTTCCTAAGCACTAGTGTTTTAAGGAACAGGTTAAAAAGAGAATCCTAATGTGATTTCTTGATAATGGGTGTGTTCCTTAT
Source organism: Balaenoptera acutorostrata (assembly GCF_949987535.1). NCBI lineage: Eukaryota > Metazoa > Chordata > Mammalia > Artiodactyla > Balaenopteridae > Balaenoptera > Balaenoptera acutorostrata. The sequence goes on from NW_026646155.1 coordinate 200,006, forward strand.
CTTCTCCTCGTGTCTAAACTCTTCTCCATGGCTGGACCCCCAAATAATATTCCTTTACGTGCTAAGGGGTATCTAGAGAGTGTGATAGGTTTAATAACTACCCTCACCCTAACGCGTACCATAACCCTAACCCCTACCCTAACCCTAACGCGTACCCTAATCCTAACCCGTACCCTAAACCGAGCCCTAACCCTAACACTAACCCTAACCCTAACCCTAACCCATACCCTACGCCCTACCCGAACCCGTACCCTAAGCCATACCCTAGCCCTCACCCTAACCCTCACCCTAACCCTAAGCTACTCTTGACTGCTTCTGCCTCCAATAGATTTCCTAAGCACTAGTGTTTTAAGGAACAGGTTAAAAAGAGAATCCTAATGTGATTTCTTGATAATGGGTGTGTTCCTTATCTTCTCCTAGTGTCTAAACTCTTCTCGATGGCTGGACCACCAAATAATATTCCTTTACGTGCTAAGGGGTATCTAGAGAGTGGGATAGGTTTAATAAGTAACCTCACACTATCGCGTACCCTAACCCTAACCCCTACCCTAACACTAATGCGTACCCTAATCCTAACCCTTACCCTAAACCGAGCCCTAACCCTAACCCTAACCCTAACGCGTACCCTAACCCTAACCCCTACCCTAACCCTAATGCGTACCCTAATCCTAACCCGTACCCTAAACCGAGCCCTAACCCTAACACTAGCGCTAACCCTAACCCTAACCCATACCCTACGCCTTACCCGAACCCCTCCCCGAACCCGTACACTAAGCCGTACCCTAACCCTCACCCTAAACCTAACCCTAACCCTAAGTTACCCTTGACTGCTTCTGCCTCCAATAGATTTCCTAAGCACTAGTGTTTTAAGGAACAGGTTAAAAAGAGAATCCTAATGTGATTTCTTGATAATGGGTGTGTTCCTTATCTTCTCCTAGTGTCTAAGCTCTTCTCCATGGCTGGACCCCCAAATAATATTCCTTTACGTGCTAAGGGGTATCTAGAGAGTGGGATAGGTTTAATAACTACTCTCACCCTAAAGCGTACCCTAACCCTAACCGCTACCCTAACCATAACGCGTACCCTAATCCTAACCCGTACCCTAAACCGAGCCCTAACACTAACACTAACCCTAACCCTAACCCCAACCCATACCCTACGCCCTACCCGAACCCCTCCCCGAACCCGTACCCTAAGCCGTACCCTAACCCTCACCCTAACTCTAACCCTAACACTAAGCTACCCTTCACTGCTTCTGCCTCCAATAGATTTCCTAAGCACTAGTGTTTTAAGGAACAGGTTAAAAAGAGAATCCTAATGTGATTTCTTGATAATGGGTGTGCTCCTTATCTTCTCCTAGTGTCTAAACTCTTCTCCATGGCTGGACCCCTAAATAATATTCCTTTACGTGCTAAGGGGTATCTAGAGAGTAGGATAGGTTTAATAACTAACCTCACACTATCGCGTACCCTAACCCTAACCCCTACCCTAACACTAACGCGTACACTAATCCTAACCCTTACCCTAAACCGAGCCCTAACTCTAACCCTAACCCTAACGCGTACCCTAACACTAACCCCTACCCTAACCCTAATGCGTACCCTAATCCTAACCCGTACCCTAAACCGAGCCCTAACCCTAACACTAGCGCTAACCCTAACCCTAACCCATACCCTACGCCATACCCGAACCCCTCCCCGAACCCGTACCCTAAGCCGTACCCTAACCCTCACCCTAAACCTAACCCTAACCCTAAGTTACCCTTGACTTCTTCTGCCTCCAATAGATTTCCTAAGCACTAGTGTTTTAAGGAACAGGTTAAAAAGTGAATCCTAATGTGATTTCTTGATAATGGGTGTGTTCCTTATCTTCTCCTAGTGTCTAAGCTCTTCTCCATGGCTGGACCCCCAAATAATATTCCTTTACGTGCTAAGGGGTATCTAGAGAGTGGGATAGGTTTAATAACTACTCTCACCCTAAAGCGTACCCTAACCCTAACCGCTACCCTAACCCTAACGCGTACCCTAATCCTAACCCGTACCCTAAACCGAGCCCTAACACTAACACTAACCCTAACCCTAACCCTAACCCATACCCTACGCCCTACCCAAACCCCTCCCCGAACCCATACCCTAAGCCGTACCCTAACACTCACCCTAACTCTAACCCTAACCCTAAGCTACCCTTGATTGCTTCTGCCTCCAATAGATTTCCTAAGCACTAGTGTTTTAAGGAACAGGTTAAAAAGAGAATCCTAATGTGATTTCTTTATAATGGGTGTGTTCCTTATCTTCTCCTAGTGTCTAAACTCTTCTCCATGGCTGGACCCCCAAATAATATTCCTTTACGTGCTAAGGGGTATCTAGAGAGTGGGATAGGTTTAATAACTACCCTCACCCTAGTGCGTACCATAACCCTAACCCCTACCCTAACACTAACGCGTACCCTAATCCTAACCCGTAACCTAAACCGAGCCCTAACCCTAACACTAGCCCTAACCCTAACCCTAACCCATACCCTACGCCCTACCCGAACCCCTCCCCGAACCCGTACCCTAAGCCGTACCCTAACCCTCACCCTAACCCTAACCCTAAACCTAAGCTACCCTTGACTGCTTCTGCCACCAATAGATTTCCTAAGCACTAGTGTTTTAAGGTACAGGTTAAAAAGAGAATCCTAATGTGATTTCTTGATAATGGGTGTGCTCCTTATCTTCTCCTAGTGTCTAAACTCTTCTCCATGGCTGGACCCCCAAATAATATTCCTTGACGTGCTAAGGGGTATCTAGAGAGTGGGATAGGTTTAATAACTAACCTCACCCTAAAGCGTAACCTAACCCTAACCCCTACCCTAACACTAACGCGTACCCTAATCCTAACCCGTACCCTAAACCGAGCCCGAACCCTAACACTAACCCTAACCCTAACCCATACCCTACGCCCTACCCGAACCCCTCCCCGAACCCATACCCTAAGCCGTACCCTAACCCTCACCCTAAACCTAACCCTAACCCTAAGCTACCCTTGACTGCTTCTGCCTCCAATAGATTTCCTAAGCACTAGTGTTTTAAGGAACAGGTTAAATAGAGAATCCTAAAGTGATTTGTTGATAATGGGTGTGTTCCTTATCTTCTCCTAGTGTCTAAGCTCTTCTCCATGGCTGGACCCCCAAATAATATTCTTTACGTGCTAAGGGGTATCTAGAGAGTGGGATAGGTTTAATAACTACCCTCACCCTAGTGCGTACCATAACCCTAACCCCTACCCTAACACTAACGCGTACCCTAATCCTACCCCGTGCCCTAAACCGAGCCCTAACCCTAACACTAGCCCTAACCGTAACCCTAACCCATACCCTACGCCCTACCCGAACCCCTCCCCGAACCCGTACCCTAAGCCGTACCCTAACCCTCACCCTCACCCTAACCCTATCCCTAAGCTACCCTTGACTGCTTCTGCCTCCAAAAGATTTTCTAAGCACTAGTATTTTAAGGAACAGGTTAAAAAGAGAATCCTAATGTGATTTCTTGATAATGGGTGTGTTCCTTATCTTCTCCTAGTGTCTAAACTCTTCTCCATGGCTGGACCCCCAAATAATATTCCTTTACGTGCTAAGGGGTATCTAGAGAGTGGGATAGGTTTAATAACTACCCTCACCCTAAAGCGTACCCTAACCCTAACCCCTACCCTAACCCTAACGCGTACCCTAATCCTAACCCGTACCCTAAACCGAGCCCTAACCCTAACACTAGCGCTAACCCTAACCCTAACCCATACCCTACGCCCTACCCGAACCCCTCCCCGAACCCGTACCCTAAGCCGTACCCTAACCCTCACCCTAAACCTAACCCTAACCCTAAGCTACCCTTGACTGCTTCTGCCTCCAATAGATTTCCTAAGCACTAGTGTTTTAAGGAACAGGTTAAAAAGAGAATCCTAATGTGATTTCTTGATAATGGGTGTGTTCCTTATCTTCTCCTAGTGTCTAAACTCTTCTCCATGGCTGGACCCCCAAATAATATTCCTTTACGTGCTAAGGGGTATCTAGAGAGTGGGATAGGTTTAATAACTACCCTCACCCTAACGCGTACCCTAACCCTAACCCCTACCCTAACCCTAACGCGTACCCTATTCCTAACCCGTACCCTAAACCGAGCCCTAACCCTAACACTAACCCTAACCCTAACCCTAACCCATACCCTACGCCCTACCCGAACCCCTCCCCGAACCCGTACCCTAAGCCGTACCCTAACCCTAACCCTAACCCTAAGCTACCCTTGACTGCTTCTGCCTCCAATAGATTTCCTAAGCACTAGTGTTTTAAGGAACAGGTTAAAAAGAGAATCCTAATGTGATTTCTTGATAATGGGTGTGTTCCTTATCTTCTCCTCGTGTCTAAACTCTTCTCCATGGCTGGACCCCCAAATAATATTCCTTTACGTGCTAAGGGGTATCTAGAGAGTGTGATAGGTTTAATAACTACCCTCACCCTAAAGAGTACCCTAACCCTAACCCCTACCCTAACCCTAACGCGTACCCTAATCCTAAGCCGTACCCTAAACCGAGCCCTAACCCTAACACTAACCCTAACCCTAACCCTAACCCATACCCTACGCCCTACCCGAACCCGTACCCTAAGCCGTACCCTAACCCTCACCCTAACCCTAACCCTAACCCTAAGCTACCCTTGAGTGCTTCTGCCACCAATAGATTTCCTAAGCACTAGTGTTTTAAGGAACAGGTTAAAAAGAGAATCCTAATGTGATTTCGTGATAATGGGTGTGTTCCTTATCTTCTCCTAGTGTCTAAACTCTTCTCCATGGCTGGACCCCCAAATAATATTCCTTTACGTGCTAAGGGGTATCTAGAGAGTGTGATAGGTTTAATAACTAACCTCACCCTATCGCGTACCCTTACCCTAATCCCTACCCTAACACTAACGCGTACCCTAATCCTAACCCGTACCCTAAACCGAGCCCTAACCCTAACACTAACCCTAACCCTAACCCTAAACCATACACTACGCCCTACCCGAACCCCTCCCCGAACCCGTACCCTAAGCCGTACCCTAACCCTCACCCTCACCCTAACCCTAACCCTAAGCTACCCTTGACTGCTTCTGTCTCCAATAGATTTCCTAAGCACTAGTGTTTTAAGGAACAGGTTAAAAAGAGAATCCTAATGTGATTTCTTGAGAATGGGTGTGTTCCTTATCTTCTCCTAGTGTCTAAACTCTTCTCCATGGCTGGACCCCAAATAATATTCCTTTACGTGCTAAGGGGTATATAGAGAGTGGGATAGGTTTAATAACTACCCTCACCCTAACGCGTACCCTAACCCTAACCCCTACCCTAACCCTAACGCGTACCCTAATCCTAACCCGTACCCTAAACCGAGCCCTAACCCTAACACTAGCGCTAACCCTAACCCTAACCCATACCCTACGCCCTACCCGAACCCCTCCCCTAACCCGTACCCTAAGCCGTACCCTAACCCTCACCCTAACCCTAACCCTAACCATAAGCTACCCTTGAGTGCTTCTGCCACCAATAGATTTCCTAAGCACTAGTGTTTTAAGGAACAGGTTAAAAAGAGAATCCTAATGTGATTTCGTGATAATGGGTGTGTTCCTTATCTTCTCCTAGTGTCTAAACTCTTCTCCATGGCTGGACCCACAAATAATATTCCTTTACGTGCTAAGGGGTATCTAGAGAGTGTGATAGGTTTAATAACTAACCTCACCCTATCGCATACCCTAACCCTAACCCCTACCCTAACCCTAACGCGTACCCTAATCCTAACCCGTACCCTAAACCGAGCCCTAACCCTAACACTAACCCTAACCCTAACCCTAACCCATACACTACGCCCTACCCGAACCCCTCCCCGAAACCGAACCCTAAGCCGTACCCTAACCCTAACCCTAACCCTAAGCTACCCTTGACTGCTTCTGCCTCCAATAGATTTCCTAAGCACTAGTGTTTTAAGGAACAGGTTAAAAAGAGAATCCTAATGTGATTTCTTGATAATGGGTGTGTTCCTTATCTTCTCCTAGTGTCTAAGCTCTTCTCCATGGCTGGATCCCCAAATAATATTCTTTTACGTGCTAAGGGGTATCTAGAGAGTGGGATAGGTTTAATAACTACTCTCACCCTAAAGCGTACCCTAACCCTAACCGCTACCCTAACCCTAACGCGTATCCTAATCCTAACCCGTACCCTAAACCGAGCCCTTACACTAACACTAACCCTAACCCTAACCCTAACCCATACCCTATGCCCTACCCAAACCCCTCCCCGAACCCGTACCCTAAGCCGTACCCTAACCCTCCCCCTAACTCTAACCCTAACCCTAAGCTACCCTTGATTGCTTCTGCCTCCAATAGATTTCCTAAGCACTAGTGTTTTAAGGAACAGGTTAAAAAGAGAATCCTAATGTGATTTCTTGATAATGGGTGTGTTCCTTATCTTCTCCTAGTGTCTAAACTCTTCTCCATGGCTGGACACCCAAATAATATTCCTTTACGTGCTAAGGGGTATCTAGAGAGTGGGATAGGTTTAATAACTACCCTCACCCTAGTGCGTACCATAACCCTAACCCCTACCCTAACACTAACGCGTACCCTAATCCTAACCCGTACCCTAAACCGAGCCTTAACCCTAACACTAGCCCTAACCCTAACCCTAACCCATACCCTACGCCCTACCCGAACCCCTCCCCGAACCCGTACCCTAAGCCGTACCCTAACCCTCACCCTAACCCTAACCCTAAGCCTAAGCTACCCTTGACTGCTTCTGCCACCAATAGATTTCCTAAGCACTAGTGTTTTAAGGTACAGGTTAAAAAGAGAATCCTAATGTGATTTCTTGATAATGGGTGTGATCCTTATCTTCTCCTAGTGTCTAAACTCTTCTCCATGGCTGGACCCCCAAATAATATTCCTTTACGTGCTAAGGGGTATCTAGAGAGTGGGATAGGTTTAATAACTACCCTCACCCTAACGCGTACCCTAACCCTAACCCCTACCCTAACCCTAACGCGTACCCTAATCCTAACCCGTACCCTAAACCGAGCCCTAACCCTAACACTAGCGCTAACCCTAACCCTAACCCATACCCTACGCCCGACCCGAACCCCTCCCCGAACCCGTACCCTAAGCCATACCCTAACCCTCACCCTAAACCTAACCCTAACCCTAAGCTACCCTTGACTGCTTCTGCCTCCAATAGATTTCCTAAGCACTAGTGTTTTAAGGAACAGGTTAAAAAGAGATTCCTAATGTGATTTCTTGATAATGGGTGTGTTCCTTATCTTCTCCTAGTGTCTAAGCTCTTCTCCATGGCTGGACCCCCAAATAATATTCCTTTACGTGCTAAGGGGTATCTAGAGAGTGTGATAGGTTTAATAACTACCCTCACCCTAACGCGTACCCTAACCCTAACCCCTACCCTAACCCTAACGCGTACCCTAATCCTAACCCGTACCCTAAACCGAGCCCTAACCCTAACACTAACCCTAACCCTAACCCTAACCCATACCCTACGCCCTACCCGAACCCCTCCCCGAACCCGTACCCTAAGCCGTACCCTAACCCTCACCCTAACCCTAACCCTAACCCTAAGCTACCCTTGAGTGCTTCTGCCACCAATAGATTTCCTAAGCACTAGTGTTTTAAGGAACAGGTTAAAAAGAGAATCCTAATGTGATTTCGTGATAATGGGTGTGTTCCTTATCTTCTCCTAGTGTCTAAACTCTTCTCCATGGCTGGACCCACAAATAATATTCCTTTACGTGCTAAGGGGTATCTAGAGAGTGTGATAGGTTTAATAACTAACCTCACCCTATCGCATACCCTAACCCTAACCCCTACCCTAACCCTAACGCGTACCCTAATCCTAACCCTTACCCTAAACCGAGCCCTAACCCTAACACTAACCCTAACCCTAACCCTAACCCATACACTACGCCCTACCCGAACCCCTCCCCGAAACCGAACCCTAAGCCGTACCCTAACCCTAACCCTAACCCTAAGCTACCCTTGACTGCTTCTGCCTCCAATAGATTTCCTAAGCACTAGTGTTTTAAGGAACAGGTTAAAAAGAGAATCCTAATGTGATTTCTTGATAATGGGTGTGTTCCTTATCTTCTCCTAGTGTCTAAGCTCTTCTCCATGGCTGGACCCCCAAATAATATTCTTTTACGTGCTAAGGGGTATCTAGAGAGTGGGATAGGTTTAATAACTACTCTCACCCTAAAGCGTACCCTAACCCTAACCGCTACCCTAACCCTAACGCGTATCCTAATCCTAACCCGTACCCTAAACCGAGCCCTTACACTAACACTAACCCTAACCCTAACCCTAACCCATACCCTATGCCCTACCCAAACCCCTCCCCGAACCCGTACCCTAAGCCGTACCCTAACCCTCCCCCTAACTCTAACCCTAACCCTAAGCTACCCTTGATTGCTTCTGCCTCCAATAGATTTCCTAAGCACTAGTGTTTTAAGGAACAGGTTAAAAAGAGAATCCTAATGTGATTTCTTGATAATGGGTGTGTTCCTTATCTTCTCCTAGTGTCTAAACTCTTCTCCATGGCTGGACCCCCAAATAATATTCCTTTACGTGTTAAGGGGTATCTAGAGAGTGGGATAGGTTTAATAACTACCCTCACCCTAGTGCGTACCATAACCCTAACCCCTACCCTAACACTAACGCGTACCCTAATCCTAACCCGTACCCTAAACCGAGCCTTAACCCTAACACTAGCCCTAACCCTAACCCTAACCCATACCCTACGCCCTACCCGAACCCCTCCCCGAACCCGTACCCTAAGCCGTACCCTAACCCTCACCCTAACCCTAACCCTAACCCTAAGCTACCCTTGACTGCTTCTGCCACCAATAGATTTCCTAAGCACTAGTGTTTTAAGGTACAGGTTAAAAAGAGAATCCTAATGTGATTTCTTGATAATGGGTGTGCTCCTTATCTTCTCCTAGTGTCTAAACTCTTCTCCATGGCTGGACCCCCAAATAATATTCCTTTACGTGCTAAGGGGTATCTAGAGAGTGGGATAGGTTTAATAACTAACCTCACCCTAAAGCGTAACCTAACCCTAACCCCTACCCTAACACTAACGCGTACCCTAATCCTAACCCGTACCCTAACCCTCACCCTAACCCTAACCCTAACCCTAAACCTAAGCTACCCTTGACGGCTTCTGCCTCCAATAGATTTCCTAAGCACTAGTGTTTTAAGGAACAGGTTAAAAAGAGGATCCTAATGTGATTTGTTGATAATGGGTGTGTTCCTTATCTTCTCCTCGTGTCTAAACTCTTCTCCATGGCTGGACCCCCAAATAATATTCCTTTACGTGCTAAGGGGTATCTAGAGAGTGGGATAGGTTTAATAACTAACCTCACCCTATCGCGTACCCTAACCCTAACCCCTACCCTAACACTAACGCGTACCCTAATCCTAACCCGTACCCAAAACGAGCCCTAACCCTAACACTAACCCTAACCCTAACCCTAACCCATACCCTACGCCCTACCCGAACTCCTCCCCGAACCCGTACCCTAAGCCGTACCCTAACCCTCACCCTAACCCTAACCCTAACACTAAGCTACCCTTGACTGCTTCTGCCTCCAAGAGATTTCCTAAGTACTAGTGTTTTAAGGAACAGGTTAAAAAGAGAATCCTAATGTGATTTCTTGATAATGGGTGTGTTCCTTATCTTCTCCTAGTGTCTAAACTCTTTTCCATGGCTGGACCACCAAATAATATTCCTTTACGTGCTAGGGGGTATCTAGAGAGTGGGATAGGTTTAATAACTACCCTCACCCTAACGCGTACCCTAACCCTAACACCTACCCTAACCCTAACGCGTACACTAATCCTAACCCGTACCCTAATCCTAACCCGTACCCTAAACCGAGCCCTAACCCTAACCCTAACCCTAACGCGTACCCTAAAACTAACCCCTACCCTAACCCTAATGCGTACCCTAATCCTAACCCGTACCCTAAACCGAGCCCTAACCCTAACACTAGCGCTAACCCTAACCCTAACCCATACCCTACGCCCTACCCGAACCCCTCCCCGAACCCGTACCCTAAGCCGTACCCTAACCCTCACCCTAAACCTAACCCTAACCCTAAGTTACCCTTGACTGCTTCTGCCTCCAATAGATTTCCTAAGCACTAGTGTTTTAAGGAACAGGTTAAAAAGAGAATCCTAATGTGATTTCTTGATAATGGGTGTGTTCCTTATCTTCTCCTATTGTCTAAGCTCTTCTCCATGGCTGGACCCCCAAATAATATTCCTTTACGTGCTAAGGGGTATCTAGAGAGTGGGATAGGTTTAATAACTACTCTCACCCTAAAGCGTACCCTAACCCTAACCGCTACCCTAACCCTAACGCGTACCCTAATCCTAACCCGTACCCTAAACCGAGCCCTAACACTAACACTAACCCTAACCCTAACCCTAACCCATACCCTACGCCCTACCCAAACCCCTCCCCGAACCCATACCCTAAGCCGTACCCTAACCCTCACCCTAACTCTAACCCTAACCCTAAGCTACCCTTGATTGCTTCTGCCTCCAATAGATTTCCTAAGCACTAGTGTTTTAAGGTACAGGTTAAAAAGAGAATCCTAATGTGATTTCTTGATAATGGGTGTGCTCCTTATCTTCTCCTAGTGTCTAAACTCTTCTCCATGGCTGGACCCCCAAATAATATTCCTTTACGTGCTAAGGGGTATCTAGAGAGTGGGATAGGTTTAATAACTAACCTCACCCTAAAGCGTAACCTAACCCTAACCCCTACCCTAACACTAACGCGTACCCTAATCCTAACCCGTACCCTAAACCGAGCCCTAACCCTAACACTAACCCTAACCCTAACCCATACCCTACGCCCTACCCGAACCCCTCCCCGAACCCATACCCTAAGCCGTACCCTAACCCTCACCCTAAACCTAACCCTAACCCTAAGCTACCCTTGACGGCTTCTGCCTCCAATAGATTTCCTAAGCACTAGTGTTTTAAGGAACAGGTTAAATAGAGAATCCTAAAGTGATTTGTTGATAATGGGTGTGTTCCTTATCTTCTCCTAGTGTCTAAGCTCTTCTCCATGGCTGGACCCCCAAATAATATTCTTTACGTGCTAAGGGGTATCTAGAGAGTGGGATAGGTTTAATAACTACCCTCACCCTAGTGCGTACCATAACCCTAACCCCTACCCTAACACTAACGCGTAACCTAATCCTAACCCGTGCCCTAAACCGAGCCCTAACCCTAACACTAGCCCTAAACGTAACCCTAACCCATACCCTACGCCCTACCCGAACCCCTCCCCGAACCCGTACCCTAAGCCGTACCCTAACCCTCACCCTCACCCTAACCCTATCCCTAAGCTACCCTTGACTGCTTCTGCCTCCAAAAGATTTTCTAAGCACTAGTATTTTAAGGAACAGGTTAAAAAGAGAATCCTAATGTGATTTCTTGGTAATGGGTGTGTTCCTTATCTTCTCCTAGTGTCTAAACTCTTCTCCATGGCTGGACCCCCAAATAATATTCCTTTACGTGCTAAGGGGTATCTAGAGAGTGGGATAGGTTTAATAACTACCCTCACCCTAACGCGTACCCTAACCCTAACCCCTACCCTAACCCTAACGCGTACCCTATTCCTAACCCGTACCCTAAACCGAGCCCTAACCCTAACACTAACCCTAACCCTAACCCTAACCCATACCCTACGCCCTACCCGAACCCCTCCCCGAACCCGTACCCTAAGCCGTACCCTAACCCTAACCCTAACCCTAAGCTACCCTTGACTGCTTCTGCCTCCAATAGATTTCCTAAGCACTAGTGTTTTAAGGAACAGGTTAAAAAGAGAATCCTAATGTGATTTCTTGATAATGGGTGTGTTCCTTATCTTCTCCTAGTGTCTAAGCTCTTCTCCATGGCTGGACCCCCAAATAATATTCTTTTACGTGCTAAGGGGTATCTAGAGAGTGGGATAGGTTTAATAACTACTCTCACCCTAAAGCGTACCCTAACCCTAACCGCTACCCTAACCCTAACGCGTATCCTAATCCTAACCCGTACCCTAAACCGAGCCCTTACACTAACACTAACCCTAACCCTAACCCTAACCCATACCCTATGCCCTACCCAAACCCCTCCCCGAACCCGTACCCTAAGCCGTACCCTAACCCTCCCCCTAACTCTAACCCTAACCCTAAGCTACCCTTGATTGCTTCTGCCTCCAATAGATTTCCTAAGCACTAGTGTTTTAAGGAACAGGTTAAAAAGAGAATCCTAATGTGATTTCTTGATAATGGGTGTGCTCCTTATCTTCTCCTAGTGTCTAAACTCTTCTCCATGGCTGGACCCCCAAATAATATTCCTTTACGTAATAAGGGGTATCTAGAGAGTGGGATAGGTTTAATAACTACCCTCACCCTAACGCGTACCCTAACCCTAACCCCTACCCTAACCCTAACGCGTACCCTAATCCTAACCCGTACCCTAAACCGAGCCCTAACCCTAACACTAGCGCTAACCCTAACCCTAACCCATACCCTACGCCCTACCCGAACCCCTCCCCGAACCCGTACCCTAAGCCGTACCCTAACCCTCACCCTAAACCTAACACTAACCCTAAGCTACCCTTGACTGCTTCTGCCTCCAATAGATTTCCTAAGCACTAGTGTTTTAAGGAACAGGTTAAAAAGAGATTCCTAATGTGATTTCTTGATAATGGGTGTGTTCCTTATCTTCTCCTAGTGTCTAAGCTCTTCTCCATGGCTGGACCCCCAAATAATATTCCTTTACGTGCTAAGGGGTATCTAGAGAGTGTGATAGGTTTAATAACTACCCTCACCCTAACGCGTACCCTAACCCTAACCCCTACCCTAACCCTAACGCGTACCCTAATCCTAACCCGTACCCTAAACCGAGCCCTAACCCTAACACTAACCCTAACCCTAACCCTAACCCATACCCTACGCCCTACCCGAACCCCTCGCCGAACCCGTACCCTAAGCCGTACCCTAACCCTCACCCTAACCCTAACCCTAACCCTAAGCTACCCTTGAGTGCTTCTGCCACCAATAGATTTCCTAAGCACTAGTGTTTTAAGGAACAGGTTAAAAAGAGAATCCTAATGTGATTTCGTGATAATGGGTGTGTTCCTTATCTTCTCCTAGTGTCTAAACTCTTCTCCATGGCTGGACCCACAAATAATATTCCTTTACGTGCTAAGGGGTATCTAGAGAGTGTGATAGGTTTAATAACTAACCTCACCCTATCGCATACCCTAACCCTAACCCCTACCCTAACCCTAACGCGTACCCTAATCCTAACCCGTACCCTAAACCGAGCCCTAACCCTAACACTAACCCTAACCCTAACCCTAACCCATACACTACGCCCTACCCGAACCCCTCCCTGAAACCGAACCCTAAGCCGTACCCTAACCCTAACCCTAACCCTAAGCTACCCTTGACTGCTTCTGCCTCCAATAGATTTCCTAAGCACTAGTGTTTTAAGGAACAGGTTAAAAAGAGAATCCTAATGTGATTTCTTGATAATGGGTGTGTTCCTTATCTTCTCCTAGTGTCTAAGCTCTTCTCCATGGCTGGACCCCCAAATAATATTCTTTTACGTGCTAAGGGGTATCTAGAGAGTGGGATAGGTTTAATAACTACTCTCACCCTAAAGCGTACCCTAACCCTAACCGCTACCCTAACCCTAACGCGTATCCTAATCCTAACCCGTACCCTAAACCGAGCCCTTACACTAACACTAACCCTAACCCTAACCCTAACCCATACCCTATGCCCTACCCAAACCCCTCCCCGAACCCGTACCCTAAGCCGTACCCTAACCCTCCCCCTAACTCTAACCCTAACCCTAAGCTACCCTTGATTGCTTCTGCCTCCAATAGATTTCCTAAGCACTAGTGTTTTAAGGAACAGGTTAAAAAGAGAATCCTAATGTGATTTCTTGATAATGGGTGTGTTCCTTATCTTCTCCTAGTGTCTAAACTCTTCTCCATGGCTGGACCCCCAAATAATATTCCTTTACGTGCTAAGGGGTATCTAGAGAGTGGGATAGGTTTAATAACTACCCTCACCCTAGTGCGTACCATAACCCTAACCCCTACCCTAACACTAACGCGTACCCTAATCCTAACCCGTACCCTAAACCGAGCCTTAACCCTAACACTAGCCCTAACCCTAACCCTAAAGCATACCCTACGCCCTACCCGAACCCCTCCCCGAACCCGTACCCTAAGCCGTACCCTAACCCTCACCCTAACCCTAACCCTAACCCTAAGCTACCCTTGACTGCTTCTGCCACCAATAGATTTCCTAAGCACTAGTGTTTTAAGGTACAGGTTAAAAAGAGAATCCTAATGTGATTTCTTGATAATGGGTGTGCTCCTTATCTTCTCCTAGTGTCTAAACTCTTCTCCATGGCTGGACCCCCAAATAATATTCCATTACGTGCTAAGGGGTATCTAGAGAGTGGGATAGGTTTAATAACTAACCTCACCCTAAAGCGTAACCTAACCCTAACCCCTACCCTAACACTAACGCGTACCCTAATCCTAACCCGTACCCTAAACCGAGCCCGAACCCTAACACTAACCCTAACCCTAACCCATACCCTACGCCCTACCCGAACCCCTCCCTGAACCCGTACCCTAAGCCGTACCCTAACCCTCACCCTAACCCTAACCCTAACCCTAAACCTAAGCTACCCTTGACGGCTTCTGCCTCCAATAGATTTCCTAAGCACTAGTGTTTTAAGGAACAGGTTAAAAAGAGGATCCTAATGTGATTTGTTGATAATGGGTGTGTTCCTTATCTTCTCCTCGTGTCTAAACTCTTCTCCATGGCTGGACCCCCAAATAATATTCCTTTACGTTCTAAGGGGTATCTAGAGAGTGGGATAGGTTTAATAACTAACCTCACCCTATCGCGTACCCTAACCCTAACCCCTACCCTAACACTAACGCGTACCCTAATCCTAACCCGTACCCAAAACGAGCCCTAACCCTAACACTAACCCTAACCCTAACCCTAACCCATACCCTACGCCCTACCCGAACTCCTCCCCGAACCCGTACCCTAAGCCGTACCCTAACCCTCACCCTAACCCTAACCCTAACACTAAGCTACCCTTGACTGCTTCTGCCTCCAAGAGATTTCCTAAGTACTAGTGTTTTAAGGAACAAGTTAAAAAGAGAATCCTAATGTGATTTCTTGATAATGGGTGTGTTCCTTATCTTCTCCTAGTGTCTAAACTCTTTTCCATGGCTGGACCACCAAATAATATTCCTTTACGTGCTAGGGGGTATCTAGAGAGTGGGATAGGTTTAATAACTACCCTCACCCTAACGCGTACCCTAACCCTAACACCTACCCTAACCCTAACGCGTACACTAATCCTAACCCGTACCCTAATCCTAACCCGTACCCTAAACCGAGCCCTTACCCTAACCCTAACCCTAACGCGTACCCTAACACTAACCCCTACCCTAACCCTAATGCGTACCCTAATCCTAACCCGTACCCTAAACCGAGCCCTAACCCTAACACTAGCGCTAACCCTAACCCTAACCCATACCCTACGCCCTACCCGAACCCCTCCCCGAACCCGTACCCTAAGCCGTACCCTAACCCTCACCCTAAACCTAACCCTAACCCTAAGTTACCCTTGACTGCTTCTGCCTCCAATAGATTTCCTAAGCCCTAGTGTTTTAAGGAACAGGTTAAAAAGAGAATCCTAATGTGATATCTTGATAATGGGTGTGTTCCTTATCTTCTCCTAGTGTCTAAGCTCTTCTCCATGGCTGGACCCCCAAATAATATTCCTTTACGTGCTAAGGGGTATCTAGAGAGTGGGATAGGTTTAATAACTACTCTCACCCTAAAGCGTACCCTAACCCTAACCGCTACCCTAACCCTAACGCGTACCCTAATCCTAACCCGTACCCTAAACCGAGCCCTAACACTAACACTAACCCTAACCCTAACCCTAACCCATACCCTACGCCCTACCCAAACCCCTCCCCGAACCCATACCCTAAGCCGTACCCTAACCCTCACCCTAACTCTAACCCTAACCCTAAGCTACCCTTGATTGCTTCTGCCTCCAATAGATTTCCTAAGCACTAGTGTTTTAAGGTACAGGTTAAAAAGAGAATCCTAATGTGATTTCTTGATAATGGGTGTGCTCCTTATCTTCTCCTAGTGTCTAAACTCTTCTCCATGGCTGGACCCCCAAATAATATTCCTTTACGTGCTAAGGGGTATCTAGAGAGTGGGATAGGTTTAATAACTAACCTCACCCTAAAGCGTAACCTAACCCTAACCCCTACCCTAACACTAACGCGTACCCTAATCCTAACCCGTACCCTAAACCGAGCCCTAACCCTAACACTAACCCTAACCCTAACCCATACCCTACGCCCTACCCGAACCCCTCCCCGAACCCATACCCTAAGCCGTACCCTAACCCTCACCCTAAACCTAACCCTAACCCTAAGCTACCCTTGACGGCTTCTGCCTCCAATAGATTTCCTAAGCACTAGTGTTTTAAGGAACAGGTTAAATAGAGAATCCTAAAGTGATTTGTTGATAATGGGTGTGTTCCTTATCTTCTCCTAGTGTCTAAGCTCTTCTCCATGGCTGGACCCCCAAATAATATTCTTTACGTGCTAAGGGGTATCTAGAGAGTGGGATAGGTTTAATAACTACCCTCACCCTAGTGCGTACCATAACCCTAACCCCTACCCTAACACTAACGCGTAACCTAATCCTAACCCGTGCCCTAAACCGAGCCCTAACCCTAACACTAGCCCTAACCGTAACCCTAACCCATACCCTACGCCCTACCCGAACCCCTCCCCGAACCCGTACCCTAAGCCGTACCCTAACCCTCACCCTCACCCTAACCCTATCCCTAAGCTACCCTTGACTGCTTCTGCCTCCAAAAGATTTTCTAAGCACTAGTATTTTAAGGAACAGGTTAAAAAGAGAATCCTAATGTGATTTCTTGGTAATGGGTGTGTTCCTTATCTTCTCCTAGTGTCTAAACTCTTCTCCATGGCTGGACCCCCAAATAATATTCCTTTACGTGCTAAGGGGTATCTAGAGAGTGGGATAGGTTTAATAACTACCCTCACCCTAACGCATACCCTAACCCTAACCCCTACCCTAAACCTAACCGGTACCCTAATCCTAACCCGTACCCTAAACCGAGCCCTAACCCTAACACTAGCGCTAACCCTAACCCTAACCCATACCCTACGCCCTACCCGAACCCCTCCCCGAACCCGTACCCTAAGCCGTACCCTAACCCTCACCCTAAACCTAACCCTAACCCTAAGCTACCCTTGACTGCTTCTGCCTCCAATAGATTTCCTAAGCACTAGTGTTTTAAGGAACAGGTTAAAAAGAGAATCCTAATGTGATTTCTTGATAATGGGTGTGTTCCTTATCTTCTCCTAGTGTCTAAACTCTTCTCCATGGCTGGACCCCCAAATAATATTCCTTTACGTGCTAAGGGGTATCTAGAGAGTGGGATAGGTTTAATAACTACCCTCACCCTAACGCGTACCCTAACCCTAACCCCTACCCTAACCCTAATGCGTACCCTATTCCTAACCCGTACCCTAAACCGAGCCCTAACCCTAACACTAACCCTAACCCTAACCCTAACCCATACCCTACGCCCTACCCGAACCCCTCCCCGAACCCGTACCCTAAGCCGTACCCTAACCCTAACCCTAACCCTAAGCTACCCTTGACTGCTTCTGCCTCCAATAGATTTCCTAAGCACTAGTGTTTTAAGGAACAGGTTAAAAAGAGAATCCTAATGTGATTTCTTGATAATGGGTGTGTTCCTTATCTTCTCCTCGTGTCTAAACTCTTCTCCATGGCTGGACCCCCAAATAATATTCCTTTACGTGCTAAGGGGTATCTAGAGAGTGTGATAGGTTTAATAACTACCCGCACACTAAAGCGTACCCTAACCCTAACCCCTACCCTAACCCTAACGCGTACCCTAATCCTAACCCGTACCCTAAACCGAGCCCTAACCCTAACACTAACCCTAACCCTAACCCTAACCCATACCCTACGCCCTACCCGAACCCGTACCCTAAGCCGTACCCTAACCCTCACCCTAACACTAACCCTAACCCTAAGCTACCCTTGAGTGCTTCTGCCACCAATAGATTTCCTAAGCACTAGTGTTTTAAGGAACAGGTTAAAAAGAGAATCCTAATGTGATTTCGTGATAATGGGTGTGTTCCTTATCTTCTCCTAGTGTCTAAACTCATCTCCATGGCTGGACCCCCAAATAATATTCCTTTACGTGCTAAGGGGTATCTAGAGAGTGTGATAGGTTTAATAACTAACCTCACCCTATCGCGTACCCTTACCCTAACCCCTACCCTAACACTAACGCGTACCCTAATCCTAACCCGTACCCTAAACCGAGCCCTAACCCTAACACTAACCCTAACCCTAACACTAAACCATACACTACGCCCTACCCGAACCCCTCCCCGAACCCGTACCCTAAGCCGTACCCTAACCCTCACCCTCACCCTAACCCTAACCCTAAGCTACCCTTGACTGCTTCTGTCTCCAATAGATTTCCTAAGCACTAGTGTTTTAAGGAACAGGTTAAAAAGAGAATCCTAATGTGATTTCTTGAGAATGGGTGTGTTCCTTATCTTCTCCTAGTGTCTAAACTCTTCTCCATGGCTGGACCCCCAAATAATATTCCTTTACGTGCTAAGGGGTATATAGAGAGTGGGATAGGTTTAATAACTACCCTCACCCTAACGCGTACCCTAACCCTAACCCCTACCCTAACCCTAACGCGTACCCTAATCCTAACCCGTACCCTAAACCGAGCCCTAACCCTAACACTAGCGCTAACCCTAACCATAACCCATACCCTACGCCCTACACGAACCCCTCCCCGAACCCGTACCCTAAGCCGTACCCTAACCCTCACCCTAAACCTAACCCTAACCCTAAGCTACCCTTGACTCCTTCTGCCTCCAATAGATTTCCTAAGCACTAGTGTTTTAAGGAACAGGTTAAAAAGAGATTCCTAATGTGATTTCTTGATAATGGGTGTGTTCCTTATCTTCTCCTAGTGTCTAAGCTCTTCTCCATGGCTGGACCCCCAAATAATATTCCTTTACGTGCTAAGGGGTATCTAGAGAGTGTGATAGGTTTAATAACTACCCTCACCCTAACGCGTACCCTAACCCTAACCCCTACCCTAACCCTAATGCGTACCCTAATCCTAACCCGTACCCTAAACCGAGCCCTAACCCTAACACTAACCCTAACCCTAACCCTAACCCATACCCTACGCCCTACCCGAACCCCTCCCCGAACCCGTACCCTAAGCCGTACCCTAACCCTCACCCTAACCCTAACCCTAACCCTAAGCTACCCTTGAGTGCTTCTGCCACCAATAGATTTCCTAAGCACTAGTGTTTTAAGGAACAGGTTAAAAAGAGAATCCTAATGTGATTTCGTGATAATGGGTGTGTTCCTTATCTTCTCCTAGTGTCTAAACTCTTCTCCATGGCTGGACCCACAAATAATATTCCTTTACGTGCTAAGGGGTATCTAGAGAGTGTGATAGGTTTAATAACTAACCTCACCCTATCGCATACCCTAACCCTAACCCCTACCCTAACCCTAACGCGTACCCTAATCCTAACCCGTACCCTAAACCGAGCCCTAACCCTAACACTAACCCTAACCCTAACCCTAACCCATACACTACGCCCTACCCGAACCCCTCCCCAAAACCGAACCCTAAGCCGTACCCTAACCCTAACCCTAACCCTAAGCTACCCTTGACTGCTTCTGCCTCCAATAGATTTCCTAAGCACTAGTGTTTTAAGGAACAGGTTAAAAAGAGAATCCTAATGTGATTTCTTGATAATGGGTGTGTTCCTTATCTTCTCCTAGTGTCTAAGCTCTTCTCCATGGCTGGACCCCCAAATAATATACTTTTACGTGCTAAGGGGTATCTAGAGAGTGGGATAGGTTTAATAACTACTCTCACCCTAAAGCGTACCCTAACCCTAACCGCTACCCTAACCCTAACGCGTATCCTAATACTAACCCGTACCCTAAACCGAGCCCTTACACTAACACTAAACCTAACCCTAACCCTAACCCATACCCTACGCCCTACCCAAACCCCTCCCCGAACCCGTACCCTAAGCCGTACCCTAACCCTCCCCCTAACTCTAACCCTAACCCTAAGATACCCTTGATTGCTTCTGCCTCCAATAGATTTCCTAAGCACTAGTGTTTTAAGGAACAGGTTAAAAAGAGAATCCTAATGTGATTTCTTGATAATGGGTGTGTTCCTTATCTTCTCCTAGTGTCTAAACTCTTCTCCATGGCTGGACCCCCAAATAATATTCCTTTACGTGCTAAGGGGTATCTAGAGAGTGGGATAGGTTTAATAACTACCCTCAACCTAGTGCGTACCATAACCCTAACCCCTACCCTAACACTAACGGGTACCCTAATCCTAACCCGTACCCTAAACCGAGCCTTAACCCTAACACTAGCCCTAACCCTAACCCTAAACCATACCCTACGCCCTACCCGAACCCCTCCCCGAACCCGTACCCTAAGCCATAACCTAACCCTCACCCTAACCCTAACCCTAACCCTAAGCTACCCTTGACTGCTTCTGCCTCCAATAGATTTCCTAAGCACTAGTGTTTTAAGGAACAGGTTAAAAAGAGGATCCTAATGTGATTTCTTGATAATGGGTGTGTTCCTTATCTTCTCCTCGTGTCTAAACTCTTCTCCATGGCTGGACCCCCAAATAATATTCCTTTACGTGCTAGGGGGTATCTAGAGAGTGGGATAGGTTTAATAACTACCCTCACCCTAACGCGTACCCTAACCCTAACACCTACCCTAACCCTAACGCGTACCCTAATCCTAACCCGTACCCTAAACCGAGCCCTAACCCTAACACTAACCCTAACCCTAACCCATACCCTACGCCCTACCCGAACCCGTACCCTAAGCCGTACCCTAAACCTCACCCTAACCCTAACCCTAACCCTAAGCTACCCTTGAGTGCTTCTGCCACCAATAGATTTCCTAAGCACTAGTGTTTTAAGGAACAGGTTAAAAAGAGAATCCTAATGTGATTTCGTGATAATGGGTGTGTTCCTTATCTTCTCCAAGTGTCTAAACTCTTCTCCATGGCTGGACCCACAAATAATATTCCCATACGTGCTAAGGGGTATCTAGAGAGTGTGATAGGTTTAATAACTAACCTCACCCTATCGCATACCCTAACCCTAACCCCTACCCTAACCCTAACGCGTACCCTAATCCTAACCCGTACCCTAAACCGAGCCCTAACCCTAACACTAACCCTAACCCTAACCCTAACCCATACCCTACGCCCTACCCGAACCCCTCCCCGAAACTGTACCCTAAGCCGTACCCTAACCCTCACCCTAACCCTAACTCTAACCCTAAGCTACCCTTGAGTGCTTCTGCCACCAATAGATTTCCTAAGCACTAGTGTTTTAAGGTACAGGTTAAAAAGAGAATCCTAATGTGATTTCTTGATAATGGGTGTGCTCCTTATCTTCTCCTAGTGTCTAAACTCTTCTCCATGGCTGGACACCCAAATAATATTCCTTTACGTGCTAAGGGGTATCTAGAGAGTGGGATAGGTTTAATAACTAACCTCACCCTAAAGCGTAACCTAACCCTAACCCCTACCCTAACACTAACGCGTACCCTAATCCTAACCCGTACCCTAAACCGAGCCCGAACCCTAACACTAACCCTAACCCTAACCCATACCCTACGCCCTACCCGAACCCCTCCCTGAACCCGTACCCTAAGCCGTACCCTAACCCTCACCCTAACCCTAACCCTAACCCTAAACCTAAGCTACCCTTTACGGCTTCTGCCTCCAATAGATTTCCTAAGCACTAGTGTTTTAAGGAACAGGTTAAAAAGAGGATCCTAATGTGATTTGTTGATAATGGGTGTGTTCCTTATCTTCTCCTCATGTCTAAACTCTTCTCCATGGCTGGACCCCCAAATAATATTCCTTTACGTGCTAAGGGGTATCTAGAGAGTGGGATAGGTTTAATAACTAACTTCACCCTATCGCGTACCCTAACCCTAACCCCTACCCTAACACTAACGCGTACCCTAATCCTAACCCGTACCCTAAACCGAGCCCTAACCCTAACACTAACCCTAACCCTAACCCTAACCCATACCCTACGCCCTACCCGAACTCCTCCCCGAACCCGTACCCTAAGCCGTACCCTAACCCTCACCCTAACCCTAACCCTAACACTAAGCTACCCTTGACTGCTTCTGCCTCCAAGAGATTTCCTAAGTACTAGTGTTTTAAGGAACAGGTTAAAAAGAGAATCCTAATGTGATTTCTTGATAATGGGTGTGTTCCTTATCTTCTCCTAGTGTCTAAACTCTTCTCCATGGCTGGACCACCAAATAATATTCCTTTACGTGCTAGGGGGTATCTAGAGAGTGGGATAGGTTTAATAACTACCCTCACCCTAACGCGTACCCTAACCCTAACACCTACCCTAACCCTAACGCGTACCCTAATCCTAACCCGTACCCTAAACCGAGCCCTAACCCTAACACTAACCCTAACCCTAACCCATACCCTACGCCCTACCCGAACCCGTACCCTAAGCCGTACCCTAACCCTCACCCTAACCCTAACCCTAACCCTAAGCTACCCTTGAGTGCTTCTGCCACCAATAGATTTCCTAAGCACTAGTGTTTTAAGGAACAGGTTAAAAAGAGAATCCTAATGTGATTTCGTGATAATGGGTGTGTTCCTTATCTTCTCCTAGTGTCTAAACTCTTCTCCATGGCTGGACCCACAAATAATATTCCTTTACGTGCTAAGGGGTATCTAGAGAGTGTGATAGGTTTAATAACTAACCTCACCCTATCGCATACCCTAACCCTAACCCCTACACTAACCCTAACGCGTACCCTAATCCTAACCCGTACCCTAAACCGAGCCCTAACCCTAACACTAACCCTAACCCTAACCCATACACTACGCCCTACCCGAACCCCTCCCCGAAACCGAACCCTAAGCCGTACCCTAACCCTAACACTAACCCTAAGCTACCCTTGACTTCTTCTGCCTCCAATAGATTTCCTAAGCACTAGTGTTTTAAGGAACAGGTTAAAAAGAGAATCCTAATGTGATTTCTTGAGAATGGGTGTGTTCCTTATCTTCTCCTAGTGTCTAAACTCTTCTCCATGGCTGGACCCCCAAATAATATTCCTTTACGTGCTAAGGGGTATATAGAGAGTGGGATAGGTTTAATAACTAACCTCACCCTATCGCGTACCCTAACCCTAACCCCTACCCTAACACTAACGCGTACCCTAATCCTAACCCGTAGCCTAAACCGAGCCCTAACCCTAACACTAACCCTAACCCTAACCCATACCCTACGCCCTACCCGAACCCGTACCCTAAGCCGTACCCTAACCCTCATCCTAACCCTAACCCTAACCCTAAGCTACCCTTGACGGCTTCTGCCTCCAACACATTTCCTAAGCACTAGTGTTTTAAGGAACAGGTTAAAAAGAGAATCCTAATGTGATTTCTTGATAATGGGTGTGTTCCTTTTCTTCTCCTAGTGTCTAAACTCTTCTCCATGGCTGTATCCCCAAATAATATTCCTTTACGTGCTAAGGGGTACCTAGAGAGTGTGATAGGTTTAATAACTACCCTCACCCTAACGCGTACCCTAACCCTAACCCCTACCCTAACCCTAACGCGTACCCTAATCCTAACCCGTACCCTAAACCGAGCCCTAACCCTAACACCAGCGCTAACCCTAACCCTAACCCATACCTTACGCCCTACCCGAACCCCTCCCCGAACCCGTACCCTAAGCTGTACCCTAACCCTCACCCTAAACCTAACCCTAACCCTAAGCTACCCTTGACTGCTTCTGCCTCCAATAGATTTCCTAAGCACTAGTGTTTTAAGGAACAGGTTAAAAAGAGAATCCTAATGTGATTTCTTGATAATGGGTGTGTTCCTTATCTTCTCCTAGTGTCTAAGCTCTTCTAAATGGCTGGACCCCCAAATAATATTCCTTTACGTGCTAAGGGGTATCTAGAGAGTGGGATAGGTTTAATAACTACTCTCACCCTAAAGCGTACCCTAACCCTAACCGCTACCCTAACCCTAACGCGTACCCTAATCCTAACCCGTACCCTAAACCGAGCCCTTACACTAACACTAACCCTAACCCTAACCCTAACCCATACCCTACGCCCTACCCAAACCCCTCCCCGAACCCGTACCCTAAGCCGTACCCTAACCCTCACCCTAACTCTAACCCTAACCCTAAGCTACCCTTGATTGCTTCTGCCTCCAATAGATTTCCTAAGCACTAGTGTTTTAAGGAACAGGTTAAAAAGAGAATCCTAATGTGATTTCTTGATAATGGGTGTGTTCCTTATCTTCTCCTAGTGTCTAAACTCTTCTCCATGGCTGGACCCCCAAATAATATTCCTTTACGTGCTAAGGGGTATCTAGAGAGTGGGATAGTTTTAATAACTACCCTCACCCTAGTGCGTACCATAACCCTAACCCCTACCCTAACACTAATGCGTACCCTAATCCTAACCCGTACCCTAAACCGAGCCCTAACCCTAACACTAGCCCTAACCCTAACCCTAACCCATACCCTACGCCCCACCCGAACCCCTCCCCGAACCCGTACCCTAAGCCGTACCCTAACCCTAACCCTAACCTTAAGCTACCCTTGACTGCCTCTGCCTCCAATAGATTTCCTAAGCACTAGTGTTTTAAGGAACAGGTTAAAAAGAGAATCCTAATGTGATTTCTTGATAATGGGTGTGTTCCTTATCTTCTCCTCGTGCTAAACTCTTCTCCATGGCTGGACCCCCAAATAATATTCCTTTACGTGCTAAGGGGTATCTAGAGAGTGGGATAGGTTTAATAACTACCCTCACCCTAACGCGTACCCTAACCCTAACCCCTACCCTAACACTAATGCGTACCCTAATCCTAACCCGTACCCTAAACCGAGCCCTAACCCTAACACTAGCCCTAACCCTAACCCTAACCCATACCCTACGCCCTACCCGAACCCCTCCCCGAACCCGTACCCTAAGCCGTACCCTAACCCTAACCCTAACCTTAAGCTACCCTTGACTGCCTCTGCCTCCAATAGATTTCCTAAGCACTAGTGTTTTAAGGAACAGGTTAAAAAGAGAATCCTAATGTGATTTCTTGATAATGGGTGTGTTCCTTATCTTCTCCTCGTGCTAAACTCTTCTCCATGGCTGGACCCCCAAATAATATTCCTTTACGTGCTAAGGGGTATCTAGAGAGTGGGATAGGTTTAATAACTACCCTCACCCTAACGCGTACCCTAACCCTAACCCCTACCCTAACCCTAACGCGTACACTAATCCTAACCCGTACCCTAAACCGAGCCCTAACCCTAACACTAAACCTAACCCTAACCCTAACCCATACCCTACGCCCTACCCGAACCCCTCCCTGAACCCGTACCCTAAGCCGTACCCTAACCCTCACCCTAACCCTAACCCTAAACCTAAGCTACCCTTGACGGCTTCTACCTCCAATAGATTTCCTAAGCCCTAGTGTTTTAAGGAACAGGTTAAAAAGAGGATCCTAATGTGATTTCTTGATAATGGGTGTGTTCCTTATCTTCTCCTCGTGTCTAAACTCTTCTCCATGGCTGGACCCCCAAATAATATTCCTTTACGTGCTAAGGGGTATCTAGAGAGTGGGATAGGTTTAATAACTAACCTCACCCTATTGCGTACCCTAACCCTAACCCCTACCCTAACACTAACGCGTACCCTAATCCTAACCCGTACCCTAAACCGAGCCCTAACCCTAACACTAACCCTAACCCTAACCCTAACCCATACCCTACGCCCTACCCGAACTCCTCCCCGAACCCGTACCCTAAGCCGTACCCTAACCCTCACCCTAACCCTAACCCTAACACTAAGCTACCCTTGACTGCTTCTGCCTCCAATAGATTTCCTAAGCACTAGTGTTTTAAGGAACAGGTTAAAAAGAGAATCCTAATTTGATTTCTTGATAATGGGTGTGTTCCTTATCTTCTCCTAGTGTCTAAACTCTTCTCCATGGCTGGACCCCCAAATAATATTCCTTTACGTGCTAGGGGGTATCTAGAGAGTGGGATAGGTTTAATAACTACCCTCACCCTAACGCGTACCCTAACCCTAACACCTACCCTAACCCTAACGCGTACTCTAATCCTAACCCGTACCCTAAACCGAGACCTAACCCTAACACTAACCCTAACCCTAACCCTAACCCATACCCTACGCCCTACCCGAACCCCTCCCTGAACCCGTACCCTAAGCCGTACCCTAACCCTAACCCTAACCCTAACCCTAACCCTAAACCTAAGCTACCCTTGACGGCTTCTGCCTCCAATAGATTTCCTAAGCACTAGTGTTTTAAGGAACAGGTTAAAAAGAGGATCCTAATGTGATTTGTTGATAATGGGTGTGTTCCTTATCTTCTCCTCGTGTCTAAACTCTTCTCCATGGCTGGACCCCCAAATAATATTCCTTTACGTGCTAAGGGATATCTAGAGAGTGGGATAGGTTTAATAACTAACCTCACCCTATCGCGTACCCTAACCCTAACCCCTACCCTAACACTAACGCGTACCCTAATCCTAACCCGTACCCAAAACGAGCCCTAACCCTAACACTAACCCTAACCCTAACCCTAACCCATACCCTACGCCCTACCCGAACTCCTCCCCGAACCCGTACCCTAAGCCGTACCCTAACCCTCACCCTAACCCTAACCCTAACACTAAGCTACCCTTGACTGCTTCTGCCTCCAAGAGATTTCCTAAGTACTAGTGTTTTAAGGAACAGGTTAAAAAGAGAATCCTAATGTGATTTCTTGATAATGGGTGTGTTCCTTATCTTCTCCTAGTGTCTAAACTCTTTTCCATGGCTGGACCACCAAATAATATTCCTTTACGTGCTAGGGGGTATCTAGAGAGTGGGATAGGTTTAATAACTACCCTCACCCTAACGCGTACCCTAACCCTAACACCTACCCTAACCCTAACGCGTACACTAATCCTAACCCGTACCCTAATCCTAACCCGTACCCTAAACCGAGCCCTAACCCTAACCCTAACCCTAACGCGTACCCTAACACTAACCCCTACCCTAACCCTAATGCGTACCCTAATCCTAACCCGTACCCTAAACCGAGCCCTAACCCTAACACTAGCGCTAACCCTAACCCTAACCCATACCCTACGCCCTACCCGAACCCCTCCCCGAACCCGTACCCTAAGCCGTACCCTAACCCTCACCCTAAACCTAACCCTAACCCTAAGTTACCCTTGACTGCTTCTGCCTCCAATAGATTTCCTAAGCACTAGTGTTTTAAGGAACAGGTTAAAAAGAGAATCCTAATGTGATATCTTGATAATGGGTGTGTTCCTTATCTTCTCCTAGTGTCTAAGCTCTTCTCCATGGCTGGACCCCCAAATAATATTCCTTTACGTGCTAAGGGGTATCTAGAGAGTGGGATAGGTTTAATAACTACTCTCACCCTAAAGCGTACCCTAACCCTAACCGCTACCCTAACCCTAACGCGTACCCTAATCCTAACCCGTACCCTAAACCGAGCCCTAACACTAACACTAACCCTAACCCTAACCCTAACCCGTACCCTACGCCCTACCCAAACCCCTCCCCGAACCCATACCCTAAGCCGTACCCTAACCCTCACCCTAACTCTAACCCTAACCCTAAGCTACCCTTGATTGCTTGTGCCTCCAATAGATTTCCTAAGCACTAGTGTTTTAAGGTACAGGTTAAAAAGAGAATCCTAATGTGATTTCTTGATAATGGGTGTGCTCCTTATCTTCTCCTAGTGTCTAAACTCTTCTCCATGGCTGGACCCCCAAATAATATTCCTTTACGTGCTAAGGGGTATCTAGAGAGTGGGATAGGTTTAATAACTAACCTCACCCTAAAGCGTAACCTAACCCTAACCCCTACCCTAACACTAACGCGTACCCTAATCCTAACCCGTACCCTAAACCGAGCCCTAACCCTAACACTAACCCTAACCCTAACCCATACCCTACGCCCTACCCGAACCCCTCCCCGAACCCATACCCTAAGCCGTACCCTAACCCTCACCCTAAACCTAACCCTAACCCTAAGCTACCCTTGACGGCTTCTGCCTCCAATAGATTTCCTAAGCACTAGTGTTTTAAGGAACAGGTTAAATAGAGAATCCTAAAGTGATTTGTTGATAATGGGTGTGTTCCTTATCTTCTCCTAGTGTCTAAGCTCTTCTCCATGGCTGGACCCCCAAATAATATTCTTTACGTGCTAAGGGGTATCTAGAGAGTGGGATAGGTTTAATAACTACCCTCACCCTAGTGCGTACCATAACCCTAACCCCTACCCTAACACTAACGCGTAACCTAATCCTAACCCGTGCCCTAAACCGAGCCCTAACCCTAACACTAGCCCTAACCGTAACCCTAACCCATACCCTACGCCCTACCCGAACCCCTCCCCGAACCCGTACCCTAAGCCGTACCCTAACCCTCACCCTCACCCTAACCCTATCCCTAAGCTACCCTTGACTGCTTCTGCCTCCAAAAGATTTTCTAAGCAATAGTATTTTAAGGAACAGGTTAAAAAGAGAATCCTAATGTGATTTCTTGATAATGGGTGTGTTCCTTATCTTCTCCTAGTGTCTAAACTCTTCTCCATGGCTGGACCCCCAAATAATATTCCTTTACGTGCTAAGGGGTATCTAGAGAGTGGGATAGGTTTAATAACTACCCTCACCCTAACGCGTACCCTAACCCTAACCCCTACCCTAACCCTAATGCGTACCCTATTCCTAACCCGTACCCTAAACCGAGCCCTAACCCTAACACTAACCCTAAACCTAACCCTAACCCATACCCTACGCCCTACCCGAACCCCTCCCCGAACCCGTACCCTAAGCCGTACCCTAACCCTAACCCTAACCCTAAGCTACCCTTGACTGCTTCTGCCTCCAATAGATTTCCTAAGCACTAGTGTTTTAAGGAACAGGTTAAAAAGAGAATCCTAATGTGATTTCTTGATAATGGGTGTGTTCCTTATCTTCTCCTCGTGTCTAAACTCTTCTCCATGGCTGGACCCCCAAATAATATTCCTTTACGTGCTAAGGGGTATCTAGAGAGTGTGATAGGTTTAATAACTACCCGCACCCTAAAGCGTACCCTAACCCTAACCCCTACCCTAACCCTAACGCGTACCCTAATCCTAACCCGTACCCTAAACCGAGCCCTAACCCTAACACTAACCCTAACCCTAACCCTAACCCATACCCTACGCCCTACCCGAACCCGTACCCTAAGCCGTACCCTAACCCTCACCCTAACACTAACCCTAACCCTAAGCTACCCTTGAGTGCTTCTGCCACCAATAGATTTCCTAAGCACTAGTGTTTTAAGGAACAGGTTAAAAAGAGAATCCTAATGTGATTTCGTGATAATGGGTGTGTTCCTTATCTTCTCCTACTGTCTAAACTCATCTCCATGGCTGGACCCCCAAATAATATTCCTTTACGTGCTAAGGGGTATCTAGAGAGTGTGATAGGTTTAATAACTAACCTCACCCTATCGCGTACCCTTACCCTAACCCCTACCCTAACACTAACGCGTACCCTAATCCTAACCCGTACCCTAAACCGAGCCCTAACCCTAACACTAACCCTAACCCTAACACTAAACCATACACTACGCCCTACCCGAACCCCTCCCCGAACCCGTACCCTAAGCCGTACCCTAACCCTCACCCTCACCCTAACCCTAACCCTAAGCTACCCTTGACTGCTTCTGTCTCCAATAGATTTCCTAAGCACTAGTGTTTTAAGGAACAGGTTAAAAAGAGAATCCTAATGTGATTTCTTGAGAATGGGTGTGTTCCTTATCTTCTCCTAGTGTCTAAACTCTTCTCCATGGCTTGACCCCCAAATAATATTCCTTTACGTGCTAAGGGGTATATAGAGAGTGGGATAGGTTTAATAACTACCCTCACCCTAACGCGTACCCTAACCCTAACCCCTACCCTAACCCTAACGCGTACCCTAATCCTAACCCGTACCCTAAACCGAGCCCTAACCCTAACACTAGCGCTAACCCTAACCATAACCCATACCCTACGCCCTACCCGAACCCCTCCCCGAACCCGTACCCTAAGCCGTACCCTAACCCTCACCCTAAACCTAACCCTAACCCTAAGCTACCCTTGACTGCTTCTGCCTCCAATAGATTTCCTAAGCACTAGTGTTTTAAGGAACAGGTTAAAAAGAGATTCCTAATGTGATTTCTTGATAATGGGTGTGTTCCTTATCTTCTCCTAGTGTCTAAGCTTTTCTCCATGGCTGGACCCCCAATTAATATTCCTTTACGTGCTAAGGGGTATCTAGAGAGTGTGATAGGTTTAATAACTACCCTCACCCTAACGCGTACCCTAACCCTAACCCCTACCCTAACCCTAATGCGTACCCTAATCCTAACCCGTACCCTAAACCGAGCCCTAACCCTAACACTAACCCTAACCCTAACCCTAACCCATACCCTACGCCCTACCCGAACCCCTCCCCGAACCCGTACCCTAAGCCGTACCCTAACCCTCACCCTAACCCTAACCCTAACCCTAAGCTACCCTTGAGTGCTTCTGCCACCAATAGATTTCCTAAGCACTAGTGTTTTAAGGAACAGGTTAAAAAGAGAATCCTAATGTGATTTCGTGATAATGGGTGTGTTCCTTATCTTCTCCTAGTGTCTAAACTCTTCTCCATGGCTGGACCCACAAATAATATTCCTTTACGTGCTAAGGGGTATCTAGAGAGTGTGATAGGTTTAATAACTAACCTCACCCTATCGCATACCCTAACCCTAACCCCTACCCTAACCCTAACGCGTACCCTAATCCTAACCCGTACCCTAAACCGAGCCCTAACCCTAACACTAACCCTAACCCTAACCCTAACCCATACACTACGCCCTACCCGAACCCCTCCCCGAAACCGAACCCTAAGCCGTACCCTAACCCTAACCCTAACCCTAAGCTACCCTTGACTGCTTCTGCCTCCAATAGATTTCCTAAGCACTAGTGTTTTAAGGAACAGGTTAAAAAGAGAATCCTAATGTGATTTCTTGATAATGGGTGTGTTCCTTATCTTCTCCTAGTGTCTAAGCTCTTCTCCATGGCTGGACCCCCAAATAATATACTTTTACGTGCTAAGGGGTATCTAGAGAGTGGGATAGGTTTAATAACTACTCTCACCCTAAAGCGTACCCTAACCCTAACCGCTACCCTAACCCTAACGCGTATCCTAATACTAACCCGTACCCTAAACCGAGCCCTTACACTAACACTAACCCTAACCCTAACCCTAACCCATACCCTACGCCCTACCCAAACCCCTCCCCGAACCCGTACCCTAAGCCGTACCCTAACCCTCCCCCTAACTCTAACCCTAACCCTAAGATACCCTTGATTGCTTCTGCCTCCAATAGATTTCCTAAGCACTAGTGTTTTAAGGAACAGGTTAAAAAGAGAATCCTAATGTGATTTCTTGATAATGGGTGTGTTCCTTATCTTCTCCTAGTGTCTAAATTCTTCTCCATGGCTGGACCCCCAAATAATATTCCTTTACGTGCAAAGGGGTATCTAGAGAGTGGGATAGGTTTAATAACTACCCTCAACCTAGTGCGTACCATAACCCTAACCCCTACCCTAACACTAACGGGTACCCTAATCCTAACCCGTACCCTAAACCGAGCCTTAACCCTAACACTAGCCCTAACCCTAACCCTAAACCATACCCTACGCCCTACCCGAACCCCTCCCCGAACCCGTACCCTAAGCCATAACCTAACCCTCACCCTAACCCTAACCCTAACCCTAAGCTACCCTTGACTGCTTCTGCCTCCAATAGATTTCCTAAGCACTAGTGTTTTAAGGAACAGGTTAAAAAGAGGATCCTAATGTAATTTCTTGATAATGGGTGTGTTCCTTATCTTCTCCTCGTGTCTAAACTCTTCTCCATGGCTGGACCCCCAAATAATATTCCTTTACGTGCTAGGGGGTATCTAGAGAGTGGGATAGGTTTAATAACTACCCTCACCCTAACGCGTACCCTAACCCTAACACCTACCCTAACCCTAACGCGTACCCTAATCCTAAACCGTACCCTAAACCGAGCCCTAACCCTAACACTAACCCTAACCCTAACCCATACCCTACGCCCTACCCGAACCCGTACCCTAAGCCGTACCCTAAACCTCACCCTAACCCTAACCCTAACCCTAAGCTACCCTTGAGTGCTTCTGCCACCAATAGATTTCCTAAGCACTAGTGTTTTAAGGAACAGGTTAAAAAGAGAATCCTAATGTGATTTCGTGATAATGGGTGTGTTCCTTATCTTCTCCAAGTGTCTAAACTCTTCTCCATGGCTGGACCCACAAATAATATTCCCATACGTGCTAAGGGGTATCTAGAGAGTGTGATAGGTTTAATAACTAACCTCACCCTATCGCATACCCTAACCCTAACCCCTACCCTAACCCTAACGCGTACCCTAATCCTAACCCGTACCCTAAACCGAGCCCTAACCCTAACACTAACCCTAACCCTAACCCTATCCCATACACTACGCTCTACCCGAACCCCTCCCCGAAACCGAACCCTAAGCCGTACCCTAACCCTAACCCTAACCCTAAGCTACCCTTGACTTCTTCTGCCTCCAATAGATTTCCTAAGCACTAGTGTTTAAGGAACAGGTTAAAAAGAGAATCCTAATGTGATTTCTTGATAATGGGTGTGTTCCTTATCTTCTCCTCATGTCTAAACTCTTCTCCATGGCTGGACCCCCAAATAATATTCCTTTACGTGCTAAGGGGTATCTAGAGAGTGGGATAGGTTTAATAACTAACCTCACCCTATCGCGTACCCTAACCCTAACCTCTACCCTAACACTAACGCGTACCCTAATCCTAACCCGTAGCCTAAACCGAGCCCTAACCCTAACACTAACCCTAACCCTAACCCTAACCCATAACCTACGCCCTACCCGAACCCCTCCCCGAACGCGTACCCTAAGCCGTACCCTAACCCTCACCCTAACCCTAACCCTAACCCTAAGCTACCCTTGACTGCTTCTGCCACCAATAGATTTCCTAAGCACTAGTGTTTTAAGGTACAGGTTAAAAAGAGAATCCTAATGTGATTTCTTGATAATGGGTGTGCTCCTTATCTTCTCCTAGTGTCTAAACTCTTCTCCATGGCTGGACCCCCAAATAATATTCCTTTACGTGCTAAGGGGTATCTAGAGAGTGGGATAGGTTTAATAACTAACCTCACCCTAAAGCGTAACCTAACCCTAACCCCTACCCTAACACTAACGCGTACCCTAATCCTAACCCGTACCCTAAACCGAGCCCGAACCCTAACACTAACCCTAACCCATACCCTACGCCCTACCCGAACCCCTCCCTGAACCCGTACCCTAAGCCGTACACTAACCCTCACCCTAACCCTAACCCTAACCCTAAACCTAAGCTACCCTTGACGGCTTCTGCCTCCAATAGATTTCCTAAGCACTAGTGTTTTAAGGAAGAGGTTAAAAAGAGCATCCTAATGTGATT
The DNA here is from genome assembly GCF_949987535.1 of Balaenoptera acutorostrata. Taxonomy (NCBI): domain Eukaryota; kingdom Metazoa; phylum Chordata; class Mammalia; order Artiodactyla; family Balaenopteridae; genus Balaenoptera; species Balaenoptera acutorostrata. The sequence continues at coordinate 233,862 of NW_026646155.1, forward strand.
TGTTGATAATGGGTGTGTTCCTTATCTTCTCCTCGTGTCTAAACTCTTCTCCATGGCTGGACCCCCAAATAATATTCCTTTACGTGCTAAGGGGTATCTAGAGAGTGGGATAGGTTTAATAACTAACCTCACCCTATCGCGTACCCTAACCCTAACCCCTACCCTAACACTAACGCGTACCCTAATCCTAACCCGTACCCAAAACGAGCCCTAACCCTAACACTAACCCTAACCCTAACCCTAACCCATACCCTACGCCCTACCCGAACTCCTCCCCGAACCCGTACCCTAAGCCGTACCCTAACCCTCACCCTAACCCTAACCCTAACACTAAGCTACCCTTGACTGCTTCTGCCTCCAAGAGATTTCCTAAGTACTAGTGTTTTAAGGAACAGGTTAAAAAGAGAATCCTAATGTGATTTCTTGATAATGGGTGTGTTCCTTATCTTCTCCTAGTGTCTAAACTCTTCTCCATGGCTGGACCACCAAATAATATTCCTTTACGTGCTAGGGGGTATCTAGAGAGTAGGATAGGTTTAATAACTACCCTCACCCTAACGCGTACCCTAACCCTAACACCTACCCTAACCCTAACGCGTACACTAATCCTAACCCGTACCCTAATCCTAACCCGTACCCTAAACCGAGCCCTAACCCTAACACTAACCCTAACCCTAACCCATACCCTACGCCCTACCCGAACCCGTACCCTAAGCCGTACCCTAACCCTCACCCTAACCCTAACACTAACCCTAAGCTACCCTTGAGTGCTTCTGCCACCAATAGATTTCCTAAGCACTAGTGTTTTAAGGAACAGGTTTAAAAGAGAATCCTAATGTGATTTCGTGATAATGGGTGTGTTCCTTATCTTCTCCTAGTGTCTAAACTCTTCTCCATGGCTGGACCCACAAATAATATTCCTTTACGTGCTAAGGGGTATCTAGAGAGTGTGATAGGTTTAATAACTAACCTCACCCTATCGCATACCCTAACCCTAACCCCTACCCTAACCCTAACGCGTACCCTAATCCTAACCCGTACCCTAAACCGAGCCCTAACCCTAACACTAACCCTAACCCTAACCCTAACCCATACCCTACGCCCTACCCGAACCCCTCCCCGAAACTGTACCCTAAGCCGTACCCTAACCCTCACCCTAACCCTAACTCTAACCCTAAGCTACCCTTGAGTGCTTCTGCCACCAATAGATTTCCTAAGCACTAGTGTTTTAAGGTACAGGTTAAAAAGAGAATCCTAATGTGATTTCTTGATAATGGGTGTGCTCCTTATCTTCTCCTAGTGTCAAAACTCTTCTCCATGGCTGGACCCCCAAATAATATTCCTTTACGTGCTAAGGGGTATCTAGAGAGTGGGATAGGTTTAATAACTAACCTCACCCTAAAGCGTAACCTAACCCTAACCCCTACCCTAACACTAACGCGTACCCTAATCCTAACCCGTACCCTAAACCGAGCCCGAACCCTAACACTAACCCTAACCCTAACCCATACCCTACTCCCTACCCGAACCCCTCCCTGAACCCGTACCCTAAGCCGTACCCTAACCCTCACCCTAACCCTAACCCTAACCCTAAACCTAAGCTACCCTTTACGGCTTCTGCCTCCAATAGATTTCCTAAGCACTAGTGTTTTAAGGAACAGGTTAAAAAGAGGATCCTAATGTGATTTGTTGATAATGGGTGTGTTCCTTATCTTCTCCTCATGTCTAAACTCTTCTCCATGGCTGGACCCCCAAATAATATTCCTTTACGTGCTAAGGGGTATCTAGAGAGTGGGATAGGTTTAATAACTAACTTCACCCTATCGCGTACCCTAACCCTAACCCCTACCCTAACACTAACGCGTACCCTAATCCTAACCCGTACCCTAAACCGAGCCCTAACCCTAACACTAACCCTAACCCTAACCCTAACCCATACCCTACGCCCTACCCGAACTCCTCCCCGAACCCGTACCCTAAGCCGTACCCTAACCCTCACCCTAACCCTAACCCTAACACTAAGCTACCCTTGACTGCTTCTGCCTCCAAGAGATTTCCTAAGTACTAGTGTTTTAAGGAACAGGTTAAAAAGAGAATCCTAATGTGATTTCTTGATAATGGGTGTGTTCCTTATCTTCTCCTAGTGTCTAAACTCTTCTCCATGGCTGGACCACCAAATAATATTCCTTTACGTGCTAGGGGGTATCTAGAGAGTGGGATAGGTTTAATAACTACCCTCACCCTAACGCGTACCCTAACCCTAACACCTACCCTAACCCTAACGCGTACCCTAATCCTAACCCGTACCCTAAACCGAGCCCTAACCCTAACACTAACCCTAACCCTAACCCATACCCTACGCCCTACCCGAACCCGTACCCTAAGCCGTACCCTAACCCTCACCGTAACCCTAACCCTAACCCTAAGCTACCCTTGAGTGCTTCTGCCACCAATAGATTTCCTAAGCACTAGTGTTTTAAGGAACAGGTTAAAAAGAGAATCCTAATGTGATTTCGTGATAATGGGTGTGTTCCTTATCTTCTCCTAGTGTCTAAACTCTTCTCCATGGCTGGACCCACAAATAATATTCCTTTACGTGCTAAGGGGTATCTAGAGAGTGTGATAGGTTTAATAACTAACCTCACCCTATCGCATACCCTAACCCTAACCCCTACACTATCCCTAACGCGTACCCTAATCCTAACCCGTACCCTAAACCGAGCCCTAACCCTAACACTAACCCTAACCCTAACCCATACACTACGCCCTACCCGAACCCCTCCCCGAAACCGAACCCTAAGCCGTACCCTAACCCTAACCCTAACCCTAAGCTACCCTTGACTTCTTCTGCCTCCAATAGATTTCCTAAGCACTAGTGTTTTAAGGAACAGGTTAAAAAGAGAATCCTAATGTGATTTCTTGAGAATGGGTGTGTTCCTTATCTTCTCCTAGTGTCTAAACTCTTCTCCATGGCTGGACCCCCAAATAATATTCCTTTACGTGCTAAGGGGTATATAGAGAGTGGGATAGGTTTAATAACTAACCTCACCCTATCGCGTACCCTAACCCTAACCCCTACCCTAACACTAACGCGTACCCTAATCCTAACCCGTAGCCTAAACCGAGCCCTAACCCTAACACTAACCCTAACCCTAACCCATACCCTACGCCCTACCCGAACCCGTACCCTAAGCCGTACCCTAACCCTCATCCTAACCCTAACCCTAACCCTAAGCTACCCTTGACGGCTTCTGCCTCCAACACATTTCCTAAGCACTAGTGTTTTAAGGAACAGGTTAAAAAGAGAATCCTAATGTGATTTCTTGATAATGGGTGTGTTCCTTATCTTCTCCTAGTGTCTAAGCTCTTCTAAATGGCTGGACCCCCAAATAATATTCCTTTACGTGCTAAGGGGTATCTAGAGAGTGGGATAGGTTTAATAACTACTCTCACCCTAAAGCGTACCCTAACCCTAACCGCTACCCTAACCCTAACGCGTACCCTAATCCTAACCCGTACCCTAAACCGAGCCCTTACACTAACACTAACCCTAACCCTAACCCTAACCCATACCCTACGCCCTACCCAAACCCCTCCCCGAACCCGTACCCTAAGCCGTACCCTAACCCTCACCCTAACTCTAACCCTAACCCTAAGCTACCCTTGATTGCTTCTGCCTCCAATAGATTTCCTAAGCACTAGTGTTTTAAGGAACAGGTTAAAAAGAGAATCCTAATGTGATTTCTTGATAATGGGTGTGTTCCTTATCTTCTCCTAGTGTCTAAACTCTTCTCCATGGCTGGACCCCCAAATAATATTCCTTTACGTGCTAAGGGGTATCTAGAGAGTGGGATAGTTTTAATAACTACCCTCACCCTAGTGCGTACCATAACCCTAACCCCTACCCTAACACTAATGCGTACCCTAATCCTAACCCGTACCCTAAACCGAGCCCTAACCCTAACACTAGCCCTAACCCTAACCCTAACCCATACCCTACGCCCTACCCGAACCCCTCCCCGAACCCGTACCCTAAGCCGTACCCTAACCCTAACCCTAACCTTAAGCTACCCTTGACTGCCTCTGCCTCCAATAGATTTCCTAAGCACTAGTGTTTTAAGGAACAGGTTAAAAAGAGAATCCTAATGTGATTTCTTGATAATGGGTGTGTTCCTTATCTTCTCCTCGTGCTAAACTCTTCTCCATGGCTGGACCCCCAAATAATATTCCTTTACGTGCTAAGGGGTATCTAGAGAGTGGGATAGGTTTAATAACTACCCTCACCCTAACGCGTACCCTAACCCTAACCCCTACCCTAACCCTAACGCGTACACTAATCCTAACCCGTACCCTAAACCGAGCCCTAACCTTACACTAAACCTAACCCTAACCCTAACCCATACCCTACGCCCTACCCGAACCCCTCCCTGAACCCGTACCCTAAGCCGTACCCTAACCCTCACCCTAACCCTAACCCTAAACCTAAGCTACCCTTGACGGCTTCTACCTCCAATAGATTTCCTAAGCCCTAGTGTTTTAAGGAACAGGTTAAAAAGAGGATCCTAATGTGATTTCTTGATAATGGGTGTGTTCCTTATCTTCTCCTCGTGTCTAAACTCTTCTCCATGGCTGGACCCCCAAATAATATTCCTTTACGTGCTAAGGGGTATCTAGAGAGTGGGATAGGTTTAATAACTAACCTCACCCTATTGCGTACCCTAACCCTAACCCCTACCCTAACACTAACGCGTACCCTAATCCTAACCCGTACCCTAAACCGAGCCCTAACCCTAACACTAACCCTAACCCTAACCCTAACCCATACCCTACGCCCTACCCGAACTCCTCCCCGAACCCGTACCCTAAGCCGTACCCTAACCCTCACCCTAACCCTAACCCTAACACTAAGCTACCCTTGACTGCTTCTGCCTCCAATAGATTTCCTAAGCACTAGTGTTTTAAGGAACAGGTTAAAAAGAGAATCCTAATTTGATTTCTTGATAATGGGTGTGTTCCTTATCTTCTCCTAGTGTCTAAACTCTTCTCCATGGCTGGACCCCCAAATAATATTCCTTTACGTGCTAGGGGGTATCTAGAGAGTGGGATAGGTTTAATAACTACCCTCACCCTAACGCGTACCCTAACCCTAACACCTACCCTAACCCTAACGCGTACTCTAATCCTAACCCGTACCCTAAACCGAGACCTAACCCTAACACTAACCCTAACCCTAACCCTAACCCATACCCTACGCCCTACCCGAACCCCTCCCTGAACCCGTACCCTAAGCCGTACCCTAACCCTAACCCTAACCTTAAGCTACCCTTGACTGCTTCTGCCTCCAATAGATTTCCTAAGCACTAGTGTTTTAAGGAACAGGTTAAAAAGAGAATCCTAATGTGATTTCTTGATAATGGGTGTGTTCCTTATCTTCTCCTCGTGTCTAAACTCTTCTCCATGGCTGGACCCCCAAATAATATTCCTTTACGTGCTAAGGGGTATCTAGAGAGTGTGATAGGTTTAATAACTACCCTCACCCTAACGCGTACCCTAACCCTAACCCCTACCCTAACCCTAACGCGTACCCTAATCCTAACCCGTACCCTAAACCGAGCCCTAACCCTAACACTAACCCTAACCCTAACCCTAACCCATACCCTATGCCCTACCCGAACCCGTACCCTAAGCCGTACCCTAACCCTCACCCTAACCCTAACCCTAACCCTAAGCTACCCTTGAGTGCTTCTGCCACCAAAAGATTTCCTAAGCACTAGTGTTTTAAGGAACAGGTTAAAAAGAGAATCCTAATGTGATTTCTTGATAATGGGTGTGTTCCTTATCTTCTCCTAGTGTCTAAACTCTTCTCCATGGCTGGACCCCCAAATAATATTCCTTTACGTTCTAAGGGGTATCTAGAGAGTGGGATAGGTTTAATAACTACTCTCACCCTAAAGTGTACCCTAACCCTAACCCCTACCCTAACACTAACGCATACCCTAATCCTAACCCGTACCCTAAACCGAGCCCTAACACTAACACTAACCCTAACCCTAACCCTAACCCATACCCTACGCCCTACCCGAACCCCTCACCGAACCCGTACCCTAAGCCGTACCCTAACCCTCACCCTAAACCTAACCCTAACCCTAAGCTACCCTTGACTGCTTCTGCCTCCAATAGATTTCCTAAGCACTAGTGTTTTACGGAACAGGTTAAAAAGAGAATCCTAATGTGATTTCTTGATAATGAGTGTGTTCCTTATCTTCTCCTAGTGTCTAAACTCTTCTCCATGGCTGGACCCCCAAATAATATTCCTTTACGTGCTAAGGGGTATCTAGAGAGTGTGACAGGTTTAATAACTAACCTCACCCTATCGCGTACCCTAACCCTAACCCCTCCCCTAAGACTAACGCGTACCCTAATCCTAACCCGTACCCTAAACCGAGCCCTAACCCTAACACTAACCCTAACCCTAACCCTAACCCATACCCTACGCCCTACCCGAACCCCTCCCCGAACCCGTACCCTAAGCCGTACCCTAACCCTCACCCTAACCCTAAGCTACCCTTGACTGCTTCTGCCACCAATAGATTTCCTAAGCACTAGTGTTTTAAGGTACAGGTTAAAAAGAGAATCCTAATGTGATTTTTTGATAATGGGTGTGCTCCTTATCTTCTCCTAGTGTCTAAACACTTCTCCATGGCTGGACCCCCAAATAATATTCCTTTACGTGCTAAGGGGTATCTAGAGAGTGGGATAGGTTTAATAACTACTCTCACACTAAAGTGTACACTAACCCTAACACCTACCCTAACCCTAACGCGTACCCTAATCCTAACCAGTACCCTTAACCGAGCCCTAACCCTAACACTAACCCTAACCCTAACCCTAACCCATACCCTACGCCCTACCCGAACCCCTCCCCGAACCCGTACCCTAAGCCGTACCCTAACCCTCACCCTCACCCTAACCCTAACCCTAAGCTACCCTTGACTGCTTCTGTCTCCAATAGATTTCCTAAGCACTAGTGTTTTAAGGAACAGGTTAAAAAGAGAATCCTAATGTGACTTCTTGAGAATGGGTGTGTTCCTTATCTTCTCCTAGTGTCTAAACTCTTCTCCATGGCTGGACCCCCAAATAATATTCCTTTACGTGCTAAGGGGTATATAGAGAGTGGGATAGGTTTAATAACTACCCTCACCCTAACGCGTACCCTAACCCTAACCCCTACCCTAACCCTAACGCGTACCCTAATCCTAACCCGTACCCTAAACCGAGCCCTAACCCTAACACTAGCGCTAACCCTAACCATAACACATACCCTACGCCCTACCCGAACCCCTCCCCGAACCCGTACCCTAAGCCGTACCCTAACCCTCACCCTAAACCTAACCCTAACCCTAAGCTACCCTTGACTGCTTCTGCCTCCAATAGATTTCCTAAGCACTAGTGTTTTAAGGAACAGGTTAAAAAGAGATTCCTAATGTGATTTCTTGATAATAGGTGTGTTCCTTATCTTCTCCTAGTGTCTAAGCTCTTCTCCATGGCTGGACCCCCAAATAATATTCCTTTACGTGCTAAGGGGTATCTAGAGAGTGTGATAGGTTTAATAACTACCCTCACCCTAACGCGTACCCTAACCCTAACCCCTACCCTATCCCTAATGCGTACCCTAATCCTAACCCGTACCCTAAACCGAGCCCTAACCCTAACACTAACCCTAACCCTAACCCTAACCCATACCCTACGCCCTACCCGAACCCCTCCCCGAACCCGTACCCTAAGCCGTACCCTAACCCTCACCCTAACCCTAACCCTAACCCTAAGCTACCCTTGAGTGCTTCTGCCACCAATAGATTTCCTAAGCACTAGTGTTTTAAGGAACAGGTTAAAAAGAGAATCCTAATGTGATTTCGTGATAATGGGTGTGTTCCTTATCTTCTCCTAGTGTCTAAACTCTTCTCCATGGCTGGACCCACAAATAATATTCCTTTACGTGCTAAGGGGTATCTAGAGAGTGTGATAGGTTTAATAACTAACCTCACCCTATCGCATACCCTAACCCTAACCCCTACCCTAACCCTAACGCGTACCCTAATCCTAACCCGTACCCTAAACCGAGCCCTAACCCTAACACTAACCCTAACCCTAACCCTAACCCATACACTACGCCCTACCCGAACCCCTCCCCGAAACTGAACCCTAAGCCGTACCCTAACCCAAACCCTAACCCTAAGCTACCCTTGACTGCTTCTGCCTCCAATAGATTTCCTAAGCACTAGTGTTTTAAGGAACAGGTTAAAAAGAGAATCCTAATGTGATTTCTTGATAATGGGTGTGCTCCTTATCTTCTCCTAGTGTCTAAGCTCTTCTCCATGGCTGGACCCCCAAATAATATACTTTTACGTGCTAAGGGGTATCTAGAGAGTGGGATAGGTTTAATAACTACTCTCACCCTAAAGCGTACCCTAACCCTAACCGCTACCCTAACCCTAACGCGTATCCTAATACTAACCCGTACCCTAAACCGAGCCCTTACACTAACACTAACCCTAACCCTAACCCATACCCTACGCCCTACCCAAACCCCTCCCCGAACCCGTACCCTAAGCCGTACCCTAACCCTCCCCCTAACTCTAACCCTAACCCTAAGATACCCTTGATTGCTTCTGCCTCCAATAGATTTCCTAAGCACTAGTGTTTTAAGGAACAGGTTAAAAAGAGAATCCTAATGTGATTTCTTGATAATGGGTGTGTTCCTTATCTTCTCCTAGTGTCTAAACTCTTCTCCATGGCTGGACCCCCAAATAATATTCCTTTACGTGCTAAGGGGTATCTAGAGAGTGGGATAGGTTTAATAACTACCCTCAACCTAGTGCGTACCATAACCCTAACCCCTACCCTAACACTAACGGGTACCCTAATCCTAACCCGTACCCTAAACCGAGCCTTAACCCTAACACTAGCCCTAACCCTAACCCTAAACCATACCCTACGCCCTACCCGAACCCCTCCCCGAACCCGTACCCTAAGCCATAACCTAACCCTCACCCTAACCCTAACCCTAACCCTAAGCTACCCTTGACTGCTTCTGCCTCCAATAGATTTCCTAAGCACTAGTGTTTTAAGGAACATGTTAAAAAGAGGATCCTAATGTGATTTCTTGATAATGGGTGTGTTCCTTATCTTCTCCTCGTGTCTAAACTCTTCTCCATGGCTGGACCCCCAAATAATATTCCTTTACGTGCTAGGGGGTATCTAGAGAGTGGGATAGGTTTAATAACTACCCTCACCCTAACGCGTACCCTAACCCTAACACCTACCCTAACCCTAACGCGTACCCTAATCCTAACCCGTACCCTAAACCGAGCCCTAACCCTAACACTAACCCTAACCCTAACCCATACCCTACGCCCTACCCGAACCCGTACCCTAAGCCGTACCCTAAACCTCACCCTAACCCTAACCCTAACCCTAAGCTACCCTTGAGTGCTTCTGCCACCAATAGATTTCCTAAGCACTAGTGTTTTAAGGAACAGGTTAAAAAGAGAATCCTAATGTGATTTCGTGATAATGGGTGTGTTCCTTATCTTCTCCAAGTGTCTAAACTCTTCTCCATGGCTGGACCCACAAATAATATTCCCATACGTGCTAAGGGGTATCTAGAGAGTGTGATAGGTTTAATAACTAACCTCACCCTATCACATACCCTAACCCTAACCCCTACCCTAACCCTAACGCGTACCCTAATCCTAACCCGTACCCTAAACCGAGCCCTAACCCTAACACTAACCCTAACCCTAACCCTATCCCATACACTACGCTCTACCCGAACCCCTCCCCGAAACCGAACCCTAAGCCGTACCCTAACCCTAACCCTAACCCTAAGCTACCCTTGACTTCTTCTGCCTCCAATAGATTTCCTAAGCACTAGTGTTTTAAGGAACAGGTTAAAAAGAGAATCCTAATGTGATTTCTTGATAATGGGTGTGTTCCTTATCTTCTCCTCATGTCTAAACTCTTCTCCATGGCTGGACCCCCAAATAATATTCCTTTACGTGCTAAGGGGTATCTAGAGAGTGGGATAGGTTTAATAACTAACCTCACCCTATCGCGTACCCTAACCCTAACCTCTACCCTAACACTAACGCGTACCCTAATCCTAACCCGTAGCCTAAACCGAGCCCTAACCCTAACACTAACCCTAACCCTAACCCTAACCCATAACCTACGCCCTACCCGAACCCCTCCCCGAACGCGTACCCTACGCCGTACCCTAACCCTCACCCTAACCCTAACCCTAACCCTAAGCTACCCTTGACTGCTTCTGCCACCAATAGATTTCCTAAGCACTAGTGTTTTAAGGTACAGGTTAAAAAGAGAATCCTAATGTGATTTCTTGATAATGGGTGTGCTCCTTATCTTCTCCTAGTGTCTAAACTCTTCTCCATGGCTGGACCCCCAAATAATATTCCTTTACGTGCTAAGGGGTATCTAGAGAGTGGGATAGGTTTAATAACTAACCTCACCCTAAAGCGTAACCTAACCCTAACCCCTACCCTAACACTAACGCGTACCCTAATCCTAACCCCGTACCCTAAACCGAGCCCGAACCCTAACACTAACCCTAACCCATACCCTACGCCCTACCCGAACCCCTCCCTGAACCCGTACCCTAAGCCGTACACTAACCCTCACCCTAACCCTAACCCTAACCCTAAACCTAAGCTACCCTTGACGGCTTCTGCCTCCAATAGATTTCCTAAGCACTAGTGTTTTAAGGAAGAGGTTAAAAAGAGCATCCTAATGTGATTTGTTGATAATGGGTGTGTTCCTTATCTTCTCCTCGTGTCTAAACTCTTCTCCATGGCTGGACCCCCAAATAATATTCCTTTACGTGCTAAGGGGTATCTAGAGAGTGGGATAGGTTTAATAACTAACCTCACCCTATCGCGTACCCTAACCCTAACCCCTACCCTAACACTAACGCGTACCCTAATCCTAACCCGTACCCAAAACGAGCCCTAACCCTAACACTAACCCTAACCCTAACCCTAACCCATACCCTACGCCCTACCCGAACTCCTCCCCGAACCCGTACCCTAAGCCGTACCCTAACCCTCACCCTAACCCTAACCCTAACACTAAGCTACCCTTGACTGCTTCTGCCTCCAAGAGATTTCCTAAGTACTAGTGTTTTAAGGAACAGGTTAAAAAGAGAATCCTAATGTGATTTCTTGATAATGGGTGTGTTCCTTATCTTCTCCTAGTGTCTAAACTCTTCTCCATGGCTGGACCACCAAATAATATTCCTTTACGTGCTAGGGGGTATCTAGAGAGTAGGATAGGTTTAATAACTACCCTCACCCTAACGCGTACCCTAACCCTAACACCTACCCTAACCCTAACGCGTACACTAATCCTAACCCGTACCCTAATCCTAACCCGTACCCTAAACCGAGCCCTAACCCTAACACTAACCCTAACCCTAACCCATACCCTACGCCCTACCCGAACCCGTACCCTAAGCCGTACCCTAACCCTCACCCTAACCCTAACCCTAACTCTAAGCTACCCTTGAGTGCTTCTGCCACCAATAGATTTCCTAAGCACTAGTGTTTTAAGGAACAGGTTTAAAAGAGAATCCTAATGTGATTTCGTGATAATGGGTGTGTTCCTTATCTTCTCCTAGTGTCTAAACTCTTCTCCATGGCTGGACCCACAAATAATATTCCTTTACGTGCTAAGGGGTATCTAGAGAGTGTGATAGGTTTAATAACTAACCTCACCCTATCGCATACCCTAACCCTAACCCCTACCCTAACCCTAACGCGTACCCTAATCCTAACCCGTACCCTAAACCGAGCCCTAACCCTAACACTAACCCTAACCCTAACCCTAACCCATACCCTACGCCCTACCCGAACCCCTCCCCGAAACTGTACCCTAAGCCGTACCCTAACCCTCACCCTAACCCTAACTCTAACCCTAAGCTACCCTTGAGTGCTTCTGCCACCAATAGATTTCCTAAGCACTAGTGTTTTAAGGTACAGGTTAAAAAGAGAATCCTAATGTGATTTCTTGATAATGGGTGTGCTCCTTATCTTCTCCTAGTGTCTAAACTCTTCTCCATGGCTGGACCCCCAAATAATATTCCTTTACGTGCTAAGGGGTATCTAGAGAGTGGGATAGGTTTAATAACTAACCTCACCCTAAAGCGTAACCTAACCCTAACCCCTACCCTAACACTAACGCGTACCCTAATCCTAACCCGTACCCTAAACCGAGCCCGAACCCTAACACTAACCCTAACCCTAACCCATACCCTACGCCCTACCCGAACCCCTCCCTGAACCCGTACCCTAAGCCGTACCCTAACCCTCACCCTAACCCTAACCCTAACCCTAAACCTAAGCTACCCTTTACGGCTTCTGCCTCCAATAGATTTCCTAAGCACTAGTGTTTTAAGGAACAGGTTAAAAAGAGGATCCTAATGTGATTTGTTGATAATGGGTGTGTTCCTTAACTTCTCCTCATGTCTAAACTCTTCTCCATGGCTGGACCCCCAAATAATATTCCTTTACGTGCTAAGGGGTATCTAGAGAGTGGGATAGGTTTAATAACTAACTTCACCCTATCGCGTACCCTAACCCTAACCCCTACCCTAACACTAACGCGTACCCTAATCCTAACCCGTACCCTAAACCGAGCCCTAACCCTAACACTAACCCTAACCCTAACCCTAACCCATACCCTACGCCCTACCCGAACTCCTCCCCGAACCCGTACCCTAAGCCGTACCCTAACCCTCACCCTAACCCTAACCCTAACACTAAGCTACCCTTGACTGCTTCTGCCTCCAAGAGATTTCCTAAGTACTAGTGTTTTAAGGAACAGGTTAAAAAGAGAATCCTAATGTGATTTCTTGATAATGGGTGTGTTCCTTATCTTCTCCTAGTGTCTAAACTCTTCTCCATGGCTGGACCCCCAAATAATATTCCTTTACGTGCTAGGGGGTATCTAGAGAGTGGGATAGGTTTAATAACTACCCTCACCCTAACGCGTACCCTAACCCTAACACCTACCCTAACCCTAACGCGTACTCTAATCCTAACCCGTACCCTAAACCGAGACCTAACCCTAACACTAACCCTAACCCTAACCCTAACCCATACCCTACGCCCTACCCGAACCCCTCCCTGAACCCGTACCCTAAGCCGTACCCTAACCCTAACCCTAACCTTAAGCTACCCTTGACTGCTTCTGCCTCCAATAGATTTCCTAAGCACTAGTGTTTTAAGGAACAGGTTAAAAAGAGAATCCTAATGTGATTTCTTGATAATGGGTGTGTTCCTTATCTTCTCCTCGTGTCTAAACTCTTCTCCATGGCTGGACCCCCAAATAATATTCCTTTACGTGCTAAGGGGTATCTAGAGAGTGTGATAGGTTTAATAACTACCCTCACCCTAACGCGTACCCTAACCCTAACCCCTACCCTAACCCTAACGCGTACCCTAATCCTAACCCGTACCCTAAACCGAGCCCTAACCCTAACACTAACCCTAACCCTAACCCTAACCCATACCCTATGCCCTACCCGAACCCGTACCCTAAGCCGTACCCTAACCCTCACCCTAACCCTAACCCTAACCCTAAGCTACCCTTGAGTGCTTCTGCCACCAATAGATTTCCTAAGCACTAGTGTTTTAAGGAACAGGTTAAAAAGAGAATCCTAATGTGATTTCTTGATAATGGGTGTGTTCCTTATCTTCTCCTAGTGTCTAAACTCTTCTCCATGGCTGGACCCACAAATAATATTCCTTTACGTTCTAAGGGGTATCTAGAGAGTGGGATAGGTTTAATAACTACTCTCACCCTAAAGTGTACCCTAACCCTAACCCCTACCCTAACACTAACGCATACCCTAATCCTAACCCGTACCCTAAACCGAGCCCTAACACTAACACTAACCCTAACCCTAACCCTAACCCATACCCTACGCCCTACCCGAACCCCTCACCGAACCCGTACCCTAAGCCGTACCCTAACCCTCACCCTAAACCTAACCCTAACCCTAAGCTACCCTTGACTGCTTCTGCCTCCAATAGATTTCCTAAGCACTAGTGTTTTACGGAACAGGTTAAAAAGAGAATCCTAATGTGATTTCTTGATAATGAGTGTGTTCCTTATCTTCTCCTAGTGTCTAAACTCTTCTCCATGGCTGGACCCCCAAATAATATTCCTTTACGTGCTAAGGGGTATCTAGAGAGTGTGACAGGTTTAATAACTAACCTCACCCTATCGCGTACCCTAACCCTAACCCCTCCCCTAAGACTAACGCGTACCCTAATCCTAACCCGTACCCTAAACCGAGCCCTAACCCTAACACTAACCCTAACCCTAACCCTAACCCATACCCTACGCCCTACCCGAACCCCTCCCCGAACCCGTACCCTAAGCCGTACCCTAACCCTCACCCTAACCCTAAGCTACCCTTGACTGCTTCTGCCACCAATAGATTTCCTAAGCACTAGTGTTTTAAGGTACAGGTTAAAAAGAGAATCCTAATGTGATTTTTTGATAATGGGTGTGCTCCTTATCTTCTCCTAGTGTCTAAACACTTCTCCATGGCTGGACCCCCAAATAATATTCCTTTACGTGCTAAGGGGTATCTAGAGAGTGGGATAGGTTTAATAACTACTCTCACACTAAAGTGTACACTAACCCTAACACCTACCCTAACCCTAACGCGTACCCTAATCCTAACCAGTACCCTAAACCGAGCCCTAACCCTAACACTAACCCTAACCCTAACCCTAACCCATACCCTACGCCCTACCCGAACCCCTCCCCGAACCCGTACCCTAAGCCATACCCTAACCCTCACCCTAAACCTAACCCTAACCCTAAGCTACCCTTGACTTCTTCTACCTCCAATAGATTTCCTAAGCACTAGTGTTTTAAGGAACAGGTTAAAAAGAGAATCCTAATGTGATTTCTTGATAATGGGTGTGTTCCTTATCTTCTCCTAGTGTCTAAACACTTCTCCATGGCTGGACCCCCAAATAATATTCCTTTACGTTCTAAGGGGTATCTAGAGAGTGGGATAGGTTTAATAACTAACCTCACCCTAAAGCGTAACCTAACCCTAACCCCTACCCTAACACTAACGCGTACCCTAATCCTAACCCATACCCTAAACCGAGCCCGAACCCTAACACTAACCCTAACCCTAACCCATACCCTACGCCCTACCCGAACCCCTCCCTGAACCCGTACCCTAAGCCGTACCCTAACCCTCACCCTAACCCTAACCCTAAACCTAAGCTACCCTTGACGACTTCTGTCTCCAATAGATTTCCTAAGCACTAGTGTTTTAAGGAACAGGTTAAAAAGAGGATCCTAATGTGATTTCTTGATAATGGGTGTGTTCCTTATCTTCTCCTCGTGTCTAAACTCTTCTCCATGGCTGGACCCCCAAATAATATTCCTTTACGTGCTAAGGTGTATCTAGAGAGTGGGATAGGTTTAATAACTAACTTCACCCTATCGCGTACCCTAACCCTAACCCCTACCCTAACACTAACGCGTACCCTAATCCTAACCCGTACCCTAAACCGAGCCCTAACCCTAACACTAACCCTAAACCTAACCCTAAACCATACCCTACGCCCTACCCGAACTCCTCCCCGAACCCGTACCCTAAGCCGTACCCTAACCCTCACCCTAACCCTAAAACTAAGCTACCCTTGACTGCTTCTGCCTCCAATAGATTTCCTAAGCAGTAGTGTTTTAAAGAACAGGTTAAAAAGAGAATCCTAATGTGATTTCTTGATAATGGGTGTGTTCCTTATCTTCTCCTAGTGTCTAAACTCTTCTCCATGGCTGGACCCACAAATAATATTCCTTTACGTTCTAAGGGGTATCTAGAGAGTGGGATAGGTTTAATAACTACTCTCACCCTAAAGTGTACCCTAACCCTAACCCCTACCCTAACACTAACGCATACCCTAATCCTAACCCGTACCCTAAACCGAGCCCTAACACTAACACTAACCCTAACCCTAACCCTAACCCATACCCTACGCCCTACCCGAACCCCTCACCGAACCCGTACCCTAAGCCGTACCCTAACCCTCACCCTAAACCTAACCCTAACCCTAAGCTACCCTTGACTGCTTCTGCCTCCAATAGATTTCCTAAGCACTAGTGTTTTACGGAACAGGTTAAAAAGAGAATCCTAATGTGATTTCTTGATAATGAGTGTGTTCCTTATCTTCTCCTAGTGTCTAAACTCTTCTCCATGGCTGGACCCCCAAATAATATTCCTTTACGTGCTAAGGGGTATCTAGAGAGTGTGACAGGTTTAATAACTAACCTCACCCTATCGCGTACCCTAACCCTAACCCCTCCCCTAAGACTAACGCGTACCCTAATCCTAACCCGTACCCTAAACCGAGCCCTAACCCTAACACTAACCCTAACCCTAACCCTAACCCATACCCTACGCCCTACCCGAACCCCTCCCCGAACCCGTACCCTAAGCCGTACCCTAACCCTCACCCTAACCCTAAGCTACCCTTGACTGCTTCTGCCACCAATAGATTTCCTAAGCACTAGTGTTTTAAGGTACAGGTTAAAAAGAGAATCCTAATGTGATTTTTTGATAATGGGTGTGCTCCTTATCTTCTCCTAGTGTCTAAACACTTCTCCATGGCTGGACCCCCAAATAATATTCCTTTACGTGCTAAGGGGTATCTAGAGAGTGGGATAGGTTTAATAACTACTCTCACACTAAAGTGTACACTAACCCTAACACCTACCCTAACCCTAACGCGTACCCTAATCCTAACCAGTACCCTAAACCGAGCCCTAACCCTAACACTAACCCTAACCCTAACCCTAACCCATACCCTACGCCCTACCCGAACCCCTCCCCGAACCCGTACCCTAAGCCATACCCTAACCCTCACCCTAAACCTAACCCTAACCCTAAGCTACCCTTGACTTCTTCTACCTCCAATAGATTTCCTAAGCACTAGTGTTTTAAGGAACAGGTTAAAAAGAGAATCCTAATGTGATTTCTTGATAATGGGTGTGTTCCTTATCTTCTCCTAGTGTCTAAACACTTCTCCATGGCTGGACCCCCAAATAATATTCCTTTACGTTCTAAGGGGTATCTAGAGAGTGGGATAGGTTTAATAACTAACCTCACCCTAAAGCGTAACCTAACCCTAACCCCTACCCTAACACTAACGCGTACCCTAATCCTAACCCATACCCTAAACCGAGCCCGAACCCTAACACTAACCCTAACCCTAACCCATACCCTACGCCCTACCCGAACCCCTCCCTGAACCCGTACCCTAAGCCGTACCCTAACCCTCACCCTAACCCTAACCCTAAACCTAAGCTACCCTTGACGACTTCTGTCTCCAATAGATTTCCTAAGCACTAGTGTTTTAAGGAACAGGTTAAAAAGAGGATCCTAATGTGATTTCTTGATAATGGGTGTGTTCCTTATCTTCTCCTCGTGTCTAAACTCTTCTCCATGGCTGGACCCCCAAATAATATTCCTTTACGTGCTAAGGTGTATCTAGAGAGTGGGATAGGTTTAATAACTAACTTCACCCTATCGCGTACCCTAACCCTAACCCCTACCCTAACACTAACGCGTACCCTAATCCTAACCCGTACCCTAAACCGAGCCCTAACCCTAACACTAACCCTAACCCTAACCCTAAACCATACCCTACGCCCTACCCGAACTCCTCCCCGAACCCGTACCCTAAGCCGTACCCTAACCCTCACCCTAACCCTAAAACTAAGCTACCCTTGACTGCTTCTGCCTCCAATAGATTTCCTAAGCAGTAGTGTTTTAAAGAACAGGTTAAAAAGAGAATCCTAATGTGATTTCTTGATAATGGGTGTGTTCCTTATCGTCTCCTCGTGTCTAAACTCTTCTCCATGGCTGGACCCCCAAATAATATTCCTTTACGTGCTAAGGGGTATCTAGAGAGTGGGATAGGTTTAATAACTACTCTCACCCTAAAGTGTACACTAACCCTAACACCTACCCTAACCCTAACGCGTACCCTAATCCTAACCAGTACCCTAAACCGAGCCCTAACCCTAACACTAACCCTAACCCTAACCCTAACCCATACCCTACGCCCTACCCGAACTCCTCCCCGAACCCGTACCCTAAGCCGTACCCTAACCCTCACCCTAACCCTAACCCTAACACTAAGCTACCCTTGACTGCTTCTGCCTCCAAGAGATTTCCTAAGTACTAGTGTTTTAAGGAACAGGTTAAAAAGAGAATCCTAATGTGATTTCTTGATAATGGGTGTGTTCCTTATCTTCTCCTAGTGTCTAAACTCTTCTCCATGGCTGGACCACCAAATAATATTCCTTTACGTGCTAGGGGGTATCTAGAGAGTAGGATAGGTTTAATAACTACCCTCACCCTAACGCGTACCCTAACCCTAACACCTACCCTAACCCTAACGCGTACACTAATCCTAACCCGTACCCTAATCCTAACCCGTACCCTAAACCGAGCCCTAACCCTAACACTAACCCTAACCCTAACCCATACCCTACGCCCTACCCGAACCCGTACCCTAAGCCGTACCCTAAACCTCACCCTAACCCTAACCCTAACTCTAAGCTACCCTTGAGTGCTTCTGCCACCAATAGATTTCCTAAGCACTAGTGTTTTAAGGAACAGGTTTAAAAGAGAATCCTAATGTGATTTCGTGATAATGGGTGTGTTCCTTATCTTCTCCTAGTGTCTAAACTCTTCTCCATGGCTGGACCCACAAATAATATTCCTTTACGTGCTAAGGGGTATCTAGAGAGTGTGATAGGTTTAATAACTAACCTCACCCTATCGCATACCCTAACCCTAACCCCTACCCTAACCCTAACGCGTACCCTAATCCTAACCCGTACCCTAAACCGAGCCCTAACCCTAACACTAACCCTAACCCTAACCCTAACCCATACCCTACGCCCTACCCGAACCCCTCCCCGAAACTGTACCCTAAGCCGTACCCTAACCCTCACCCTAACCCTAACTCTAACCCTAAGCTACCCTTGAGTGCTTCTGCCACCAATAGATTTCCTAAGCACTAGTGTTTTAAGGTACAGGTTAAAAAGAGAATCCTAATGTGATTTCTTGATAATGGGTGTGCTCCTTATCTTCTCCTAGTGTCTAAACTCTTCTCCATGGCTGGACCCCCAAATAATATTCCTTTACGTGCTAAGGGGTATCTAGAGAGTGGGATAGGTTTAATAACTAACCTCACCCTAAAGCGTAACCTAACCCTAACCCCTACCCTAACACTAACGCGTACCCTAATCCTAACCCGTACCCTAAACCGAGCCCGAACCCTAACACTAACCCTAACCCTAACCCATACCCTACGCCCTACCCGAACCCCTCCCTGAACCCGTACCCTAAGCCGTACCCTAACCCTCACCCTAACCCTAACCCTAACCCTAAACCTAAGCTACCCTTTACGGCTTCTGCCTCCAATAGATTTCCTAAGCACTAGTGTTTTAAGGAACAGGTTAAAAAGAGGATCCTAATGTGATTTGTTGATAATGGGTGTGTTCCTTAACTTCTCCTCATGTCTAAACTCTTCTCCATGGCTGGACCCCCAAATAATATTCCTTTACGTGCTAAGGGGTATCTAGAGAGTGGGATAGGTTTAATAACTAACTTCACCCTATCGCGTACCCTAACCCTAACCCCTACCCTAACACTAACGCGTACCCTAATCCTAACCCGTACCCTAAACCGAGCCCTAACCCTAACACTAACCCTAACCCTAACCCTAACCCATACCCTACGCCCTACCCGAACTCCTCCCCGAACCCGTACCCTAAGCCGTACCCTAACCCTCACCCTAACCCTAACCCTAACACTAAGCTACCCTTGACTGCTTCTGCCTCCAAGAGATTTCCTAAGTACTAGTGTTTTAAGGAACAGGTTAAAAAGAGAATCCTAATGTGATTTCTTGATAATGGGTGTGTTCCTTATCTTCTCCTAGTGTCTAAACTCTTCTCCATGGCTGGACCACCAAATAATATTCCTTTACGTGCTAGGGGGTATCTAGAGAGTGGGATAGGTTTAATAACTACCCTCACCCTAACGCGTACCCTAACCCTAACACCTACCCTAACCCTAACGCGTACCCTAATCCTAACCCGTACCCTAAACCGAGCCCTAACCCTAACACTAACCCTAACCCTAACCCATACCCTACGCCCTACCCGAACCCGTACCCTAAGCCGTACCCTAACCCTCACCCTAACCCTAACCCTAACCCTAAGCTACCCTTGAGTGCTTCTGCCACCAATAGATTTCCTAAGCACTAGTGTTTTAAGGAACAGGTTAAAAAGAGAATCCTAATGTGATTTCGTGATAATGGGTGTGTTCCTTATCTTCTCCTAGTGTCTAAACTCTTCTCCATGGCTGGACCCACAAATAATATTCCTTTACGTGCTAAGGGGTATCTAGAGAGTGGGATAGGTTTAATAACTAACCTCACCCTATCGCATACCCTAACCCTAACCCCTACACTAACCCTAACGCGTACCCTAATCCTAACCCGTACCCTAAACCGAGCCCTAACCCTAACACTAACCCTAACCCTAACCCATACACTACGCCCTACCCGAACCCCTCCCCGAAACCGAACCCTAAGCCGTACCCTAACCATAACCCTAACCCTAAGCTACCCTTGACTTCTTCTGCCTCCAATAGATTTCCTAAGCACTAGTGTTTTAAGGAACAGGTTAAAAAGAGAATCCTAATGTGATTTCTTGAGAATGGGTGTGTTCCTTATCTTCTCCTAGTGTCTAAACTCTTCTCCATGGCTGGACCCCCAAATAATATTCCTTTACGTGCTAAGGGGTATCTAGAGAGTGGGATAGGTTTAATAACTAACCTCACCCTATCGCGTACCCTAACCCTAACCCCTACCCTAACACTAACGCGTACCCTAATCCTAACCCGTAGCCTAAACCGAGCCCTAACCCTAACACTAACCCTAACCCTAACCCATACACTACGCCCTACCCGAACCCGTACCCTAAGCCGTACCCTAACCCTCATCCTAACCCTAACCCTAACCCTAAGCTACCCTTGACGGCTTCTGCCTCCAACACATTTCCTAAGCACTAGTGTTTTAAGGAACAGGTTAAAAAGAGAATCCTAATGTGATTTCTTGATAATGGGTGTGTTCCTTTTCTTCTCCTAGTGTCTAAACTCTTCTCCATGGCTGTATCCCCAAATAATATTCCTTTACGTGCTAAGGGGTACCTAGAGAGTGTGATAGGTTTAATAACTACCCTCACCCTAACGCGTACCCTAACCCTAACCCCTACCCTAACCCTAACGCGTACCCTAATCCTAACCCGTACCCTAAACCGAGCCCTAACCCTAACACCAGCGCTAACCCTAACCCTAACCCATACCTTACGCCCTACCCGAACCCCTCCCCGAACCCGTACCCTAAGCTGTACCCTAACCCTCACCCTAAACCTAACCCTAACCCTAAGCTACCCTTGACTGCTTCTGCCTCCAATAGATTTCCTAAGCACTAGTGTTTTAAGGAACAGGTTAAAAAGAGAATCCTAATGTGATTTCTTGATAATGGGTGTGTTCCTTATCTTCTCCTAGTGTCTAAGCTCTTCTAAATGGCTGGACCCCCAAATAATATTCCTTTACGTGCTAAGGGGTATCTAGAGAGTGGGATAGGTTTAATAACTACTCTCACCCTAAAGCGTACCCTAACCCTAACCGCTACCCTAACCCTAACGCGTACCCTAATCCTAATCCGTACCCTAAACCGAGCCCTTACACTAACACTAACCCTAACCCTAACCCTAACCCATACCCTACGCCCTACCCAAACCCCTCCCCGACCCGTACCCTAAGCCGTACCCTAACCCTCACCCTAACTCTAACCCTAACCCTAAGCTACCCTTGATTGCTTCTGCCTCCAATAGATTTCCTAAGCACTAGTGTTTTAAGGAACAGGTTAAAAAGAGAATCCTAATGTGATTTCTTGATAATGGGTGTGTTCCTTATCTTCTCCTAGTGTCTAAACTCTTCTCCATGGCTGGACCCCCAAATAATATTCCTTTACGTGCTAAGGGGTATCTAGAGAGTGGGATAGTTTTAATAACTACCCTCACCCTAGTGCGTACCATAACCCTAACCCCTACCCTAACACTAATGCGTACCCTAATCCTAACCCGTACCCTAAACCGAGCCCTAACCCTAACACTAGCCCTAACCCTAACCCTAACCCATACCCTACGCCCTACCCGAACCCCTCCCCGAACCCGTACCCTAAGCCGTACCCTAACCCTAACCCTAACCTTAAGCTACCCTTGACTGCCTCTGCCTCCAATAGATTTCCTAAGCACTAGTGTTTTAAGGAACAGGTTAAAAAGAGAATCCTAATGTGATTTCTTGATAATGGGTGTGTTCCTTATCTTCTCCTAGTGTCTAAACTCTTCTCCATGGCTGGACCCACAAATAATATTCCTTTACGTTCTAAGGGGTATCTAGAGAGTGGGATAGGTTTAATAACTACTCTCACCCTAAAGTGTACCCTAACCCTAACCCCTACCCTAACACTAACGCATACCCTAATCCTAACCCGTACCCTAAACCGAGCCCTAACACTAACACTAACCCTAACCCTAACCCTAACCCATACCCTACGCCCTACCCGAACCCCTCACCGAACCCGTACCCTAAGCCGTACCCTAACCCTCACCCTAAACCTAACCCTAACCCTAAGCTACCCTTGACTGCTTCTGCCTCCAATAGATTTCCTAAGCACTAGTGTTTTACGGAACAGGTTAAAAAGAGAATCCTAATGTGATTTCTTGATAATGAGTGTGTTCCTTATCTTCTCCTAGTGTCTAAACTCTTCTCCATGGCTGGACCCCCAAATAATATTCCTTTACGTGCTAAGGGGTATCTAGAGAGTGTGACAGGTTTAATAACTAACCTCACCCTATCGCGTACCCTAACCCTAACCCCTCCCCTAAGACTAACGCGTACCCTAATCCTAACCCGTACCCTAAACCGAGCCCTAACCCTAACACTAACCCTAACCCTAACCCTAACCCATACCCTACGCCCTACCCGAACCCCTCCCCGAACCCGTACCCTAAGCCGTACCCTAACCCTCACCCTAACCCTAAGCTACCCTTGACTGCTTCTGCCACCAATAGATTTCCTAAGCACTAGTGTTTTAAGGTACAGGTTAAAAAGAGAATCCTAATGTGATTTTTTGATAATGGGTGTGCTCCTTATCTTCTCCTAGTGTCTAAACACTTCTCCATGGCTGGACCCCCAAATAATATTCCTTTACGTGCTAAGGGGTATCTAGAGAGTGGGATAGGTTTAATAACTACTCTCACACTAAAGTGTACACTAACCCTAACACCTACCCTAACCCTAACGCGTACCCTAATCCTAACCAGTACCCTAAACCGAGCCCTAACCCTAACACTAACCCTAACCCTAACCCTAACCCATACCCTACGCCCTACCCGAACCCCTCCCCGAACCCGTACCCTAAGCCATACCCTAACCCTCACCCTAAACCTAACCCTAACCCTAAGCTACCCTTGACTTCTTCTACCTCCAATAGATTTCCTAAGCACTAGTGTTTTAAGGAACAGGTTAAAAAGAGAATCCTAATGTGATTTCTTGATAATGGGTGTGTTCCTTATCTTCTCCTAGTGTCTAAACACTTCTCCATGGCTGGACCCCCAAATAATATTCCTTTACGTTCTAAGGGGTATCTAGAGAGTGGGATAGGTTTAATAACTAACCTCACCCTAAAGCGTAACCTAACCCTAACCCCTACCCTAACACTAACGCGTACCCTAATCCTAACCCATACCCTAAACCGAGCCCGAACCCTAACACTAACCCTAACCCTAACCCATACCCTACTCCCTACCCGAACCCCTCCCTGAACCCGTACCCTAAGCCGTACCCTAACCCTCACCCTAACCCTAACCCTAAACCTAAGCTACCCTTGACGACTTCTGTCTCCAATAGATTTCCTAAGCACTAGTGTTTTAAGGAACAGGTTAAAAAGAGGATCCTAATGTGATTTCTTGATAATGGGTGTGTTCCTTATCTTCTCCTCGTGTCTAAACTCTTCTCCATGGCTGGACCCCCAAATAATATTCCTTTACGTGCTAAGGTGTATCTAGAGAGTGGGATAGGTTTAATAACTAACTTCACCCTATCGCGTACCCTAACCCTAACCCCTACCCTAACACTAACGCGTACCCTAATCCTAACCCGTACCCTAAACCGAGCCCTAACCCTAACACTAACCCTAACCCTAACCCTAAACCATACCCTACGCCCTACCCGAACTCCTCCCCGAACCCGTACCCTAAGCCGTACCCTAACCCTCACCCTAACCCTAAAACTAAGCTACCCTTGACTGCTTCTGCCTCCAATAGATTTCCTAAGCAGTAGTGTTTTAAAGAACAGGTTAAAAAGAGAATCCTAATGTGATTTCTTGATAATGGGTGTGTTCCTTATCGTCTCCTCGTGTCTAAACTCTTCTCCATGGCTGGACCCCCAAATAATATTCCTTTACGTGCTAAGGGGTATCTAGAGAGTGGGATAGGTTTAATAACTACTCTCACCCTAAAGTGTACACTAACCCTAACACCTACCCTAACCCTAACGCGTACCCTAATCCTAACCAGTACCCTAAACCGAGCCCTAACCCTAACACTAACCCTAACCCTAACCCTAACCCATACCCTACGCCCTACCCGAAACCCTCCCCGAACGCGTACCCTAAGCCGTACCCTAACCCTCACCCTAAACCTAACCCTAACCCTAAGCTACCCTTGACTTCTTCTGCCTCCAATAGATTTCCTAAGCACTAGTGTTTTAAGGAACAGGTTAAAAAGAGAATCCTAATGTGATTTCTTGATAATGGGTGTGTTCCTTATCTTCTCCTAGTGTCTAAACTCTTCTCCATGGCTGGACCCCCAAATAATATTCCTTTACGTGCTAAGGGATATCTAGAGAGTGGGATAGGTTTAATAGCTAACCTCACCCTATCGCGTACCCTAACCCTAACCCCTCCCCTAAGACTAACGCGTACCCTAATCCTAACCCGTACCCTAAACCGAGCCCTACCCCTAACACTAACCCTAACCCTAACCCTAACCCATACCCTACGCCCTACCCGAACCCCTCCCCGAACCCGTACCCTAAGCCGTACCCTAACCCTCACCCTAACCCTAACCCTAACCCTAAGCTACCCTTGACTGCTTCTGCCACCAATAGATTTCCTAAGCACTAGTGTTTTAAGGTACAGGTTAAAAAGAGAATCCTAATGTGATTTTATGATAATGGGTGTGCTCCTTATCTTCTCCTAGTGTCTAAACACTTCTCCATGGCTGGACCCCCAAATAATATTCCTTTACGTGCTAAGGGGTATCTAGAGAGTGGGATAGGTTTAATAACTAACCTCACCCTAAAGCGTAACCTAACCCTACCCCCTACCCTAACACTAACGCGTACCCTAATCCTAACCCATACCCTAAACCGAGCCCGAACCCTAACACTAACCCTAACCCTAACCCATACCCTACGCCCTACACGAACCCCTCCCTGAACCCGTACCCTAAGCCGTACCCTAACCCTCACCCTAACCCAAACCCTAAACCTAAGCTACCCTTGACGGCTTCTGCCTCCAATAGATTTCCTAAGCACTAGTGTTTTAAGGAACAGGTTAAAAAGAGGATCCTAATGTGATTTCTTGATAATGGGTGTGTTCCTTATCTTCTCCTCGTGTCTAAACTCTTCTCCATGGCTGGACCCCCAAATAATATTCCTTTACGTGCTAAGGGGTATCTAGATAGTGGGATAGGTTTAATAACTAACTTCACCCTATCGCGTACCCTAACCCTAACCCCTACCCTAACACTAACGCGTACCCTAATCCTAACCCGTACCCTAAACCGAGCCCTAACCCTAACACTAACCCTAACCCTAACCCTAACCCATACCCTACGCCCTACCCGAACTCCTCCCCGAACCAGTACCCTAAGCCGTACCCTAACCCTCACCCTAACCCTAACCCTAACACTAAGCTACCCTTGACTGCTTCTGCCTCCAAGAGATTTCCTAAGTACTAGTGTTTTAAGGAACAGGTTAAAAAGATAATCCTAATGTGATTTCTTGATAATGGGTGTGTTCCTTATCTTCTCCTAGTGTCTAAACTCTTCTCCATGGCTGGACCCCCAAATAATATTCCTTTACGTGCTAGGGGGTATCTAGAGAGTGGGATAGGTTTAATAACTACCCTCACCCTAACGCGTACCCTAACCCTAACACCCACCCTAACCCTAACGCGTACCCTAATCCTAACCCGTACCCTAAACCGAGCCCTAACCCTAACACTAACCCTAACCCTAACCCTAACCCATACCCTACGCCCTACCCGAACCCCTCCCCGAACCCGTACCCTAAGCCGTACCCTAACCCTAACCCTAACCCTAAGCTACCCTTGACTGCTTCTGCCTCCAATAGATTTCCTAAGCACTAGTGTTTTAAGGAACAGGTTAAAAAGAGAATCCTAATGTGATTTCTTGATAATGGGTGTGTTCCTTATCTTCTCCTCGTGTTTAACTCTTCTCCATGGCTGGACCCCCAAATAATATTCCTGTACGTGCTAAGGGGTATCTAGAGAGTGTGATAGGTTTAATAACTACCCTCACCCTAACGCGTACCCTAACCCTAACACCTACCCTAACCCTAACGCGTACCCTAATCCTAACCCGTACCCTAAACCGAGCCCTAACCCTAACACTAACCCTAACCCTACCCCTAACCCATACCCTACGCCCTACCCGAACCCGTACCCTAAGCCGTACCCTAACCCTCACCCTAACACTAACCCTAACCCTAAGCTACCCTTGAGTGCTTCTGCCACCAATAGATTTCCTAAGCACTAGTGTTTTAAGGAACAGGTTAAAAAGAGAATCCTAATGTGATTTCTTGATAATGGGTGTGTTCCTTATCTTCTCCTAGTGTCTAAACTCATCTCCATGGCTGGACCCCCAAATAATATTCCTTTACGTGCTAAGGGGTATCTAGAGAGTGTGATAGGTTTAATAACTAACCTCACCCTATCGCGTACCCTAACCCTAACCCCTACCCTAACCCTAACGCGTACCCTAATCCTAACCCGTACCCTAAACCGAGCCCTAACCCTAACACTAGCGCTAACCCTAACCATAACCCATACCCTACGCCCTACCCGAACCCCTCCCCGAACCCGTACCCTAAGCCGTACCCTAACCCTCACCCTAACCCTAACCCTAACCCTAAGCTACCCTTGACTGCTTCTGCCTCCAATAGATTTCCTAAGCACTAGTGTTTTAAGGAACAGGTTAAAAAGAGAATCCTAATGTGATTTCTTGATAATGGGTGTGTTCCTTATCTTCTCCTAGTGTCTAAGCTCTTCTCCATGGCTGGACCCCCAAATAATATACTTTTACGTGCTAAGGGGTATCTAGAGAGTGGGATAGGTTTAATAACTACTCTCACCCTAAAGCGTACCCTAACCCTAACCGCTACCCTAACCCTAACGCGTATCCTAATACTAACCCGTACCCTAAACCGAGCCCTTACACTAACACTAACCCTAACCCTAACCCTAACCCATACCCTACGCCCTACCCAAACCCCTCCCCGAACCCGTACCCTAAGCCGTACCCTAACCCTCCCCCTAACTCTAACCCTAACCCTAAGATACCCTTGATTGCTTCTGCCTCCAATAGATTTCCTAAGCACTAGTGTTTTAAGGAACAGGTTAAAAAGAGAATCCTAATGTGATTTCTTGATAATGGGTGTGTTCCTTATCTTCTCCTAGTGTCTAAACTCTTCTCCATGGCTGGACCCCCAAATAATATTCCTTTACGTGCTAAGGGGTATCTAGAGAGTGGGATAGGTTTAATAACTACCCTCAACCTAGTGCGTACCATAACCCTAACCCCTACCCTAACACTAACGGGTACCCTAATCCTAACCCGTAAACTAAACCGAGCCTTAACCCTAACACTAGCCCTAACCCTAACCCTAAACCATACCCTACGCCCTACCCGAACCCCTCCCCGAACCCGTACCCTAAGCCATAACCTAACCCTCACCCTAACCCTAACCCTAACCCTAAGCTACCCTTGACTGCTTCTGCCTCCAATAGATTTCCTAAGCACTAGTGTTTTAAGGAACAGGTTAAAAAGAGGATCCTAATGTGATTTCTTGATAATGGGTGTGTTCCTTATCTTCTCCTCGTGTCTAAACTCTTCTCCATGGCTGGACCCCCAAATAATATTCCTTTACGTGCTAGGGGGTATCTAGAGAGTGGGATAGGTTTAATAACTACCCTCACCCTAACGCGTACCCTAACCCTAACACCTACCCTAACCCTAACGCGTACCCTAATCCTAACCCGTACCCTAAACCGAGCCCTAACCCTAACACTAACCCTAACCCTAACCCATACCCTACGCCCTACCCGAACCCGTACCCTAAGCCGTACCCTAAACCTCACCCTAACCCTAACCCTAACCCTAAGCTACCCTTGAGTGCTTCTGCCACCAATAGATTTCCTAAGCACTAGTGTTTTAAGGAACAGGTTAAAAAGAGAATCCTAATGTGATTTCGTGATAATGGGTGTGTTCCTTATCTTCTCCAAGTGTCTAAACTCTTCTCCATGGCTGGACCCACAAATAATATTCCCATACGTGCTAAGGGGTATCTAGAGAGTGTGATAGGTTTAATAACTAACCTCACCCTATCGCATACCCTAACCCTAACCCCTACCCTAACCCTAACGCGTACCCTAATCCTAACCCGTACCCTAAACCGAGCCCTAACCCTAACACTAACCCTAACCCTAACCCTATCCCATACACTACGCTCTACCCGAACCCCTCCCCGAAACCGAACCCTAAGCCGTACCCTAACCCTAACCCTAACCCTAAGCTACCCTTGACTTCTTCTGCCTCCAATAGATTTCCTAAGCACTAGTGTTTTAAGGAACAGGTTAAAAAGAGAATCCTAATGTGATTTCTTGATAATGGGTGTGTTCCTTATCTTCTCCTCATGTCTAAACTCTTCTCCATGGCTGGACCCCCAAATAATATTCCTTTACGTGCTAAGGGGTATCTAGAGAGTGGGATAGGTTTAATAACTAACCTCACCCTATCGCGTACCCTAACCCTAACCTCTACCCTAACACTAACGCGTACCCTAATCCTAACCCGTAGCCTAAACCGAGCCCTAACCCTAACACTAACCCTAACCCTAACCCTAACCCATAACCTACGCCCTACCCGAACCCCTCCCCGAACGCGTACCCTAAGCCGTACCCTAACCCTCACCCTAACCCTAACCCTAACCCTAAGCTACCCTTGACTGCTTCTGCCACCAATAGATTTCCTAAGCACTAGTGTTTTAAGGTACAGGTTAAAAAGAGAATCCTAATGTGATTTCTTGATAATGGGTGTGCTCCTTATCTTCTCCTAGTGTCTAAACTCTTCTCCATGGCTGGACCCCCAAATAATATTCCTTTACGTGCTAAGGGGTATCTAGAGAGTGGGATAGGTTTAATAACTAACCTCACCCTAAAGCGTAACCTAACCCTAACCCCTACCCTAACACTAACGCGTACCCTAATCCTAACCCGTACCCTAAACCGAGCCCGAACCCTAACACTAACCCTAACCCATACCCTACGCCCTACCCGAACCCCTCCCTGAACCCGTACCCTAAGCCGTACACTAACCCTCACCCTAACCCTAACCCTAACCCTAAACCTAAGCTACCCTTGACGGCTTCTGCCTCCAATAGATTTCCTAAGCACTAGTGTTTTAAGGAAGAGGTTAAAAAGAGCATCCTAATGTGATTTGTTGATAATGGGTGTGTTCCTTATCTTCTCCTCGTGTCTAAACTCTTCTCCATGGCTGGACCCCCAAATAATATTCCTTTACGTGCTAAGGGGTATCTAGAGAGTGGGATAGGTTTAATAACTAACCTCACCCTATCGCGTACCCTAACCCTAACCCCTACCCTAACACTAACGCGTACCCTAATCCTAACCCGTACCCAAAACGAGCCCTAACCCTAACACTAACCCTAACCCTAACCCTAACCCATACCCTACGCCCTACCCGAACTCCTCCCCGAACCCGTACCCTAAGCCGTACCCTAACCCTCACCCTAACCCTAACCCTAACACTAAGCTACCCTTGACTGCTTCTGCCTCCAAGAGATTTCCTAAGTACTAGTGTTTTAAGGAACAGGTTAAAAAGAGAATCCTAATGTGATTTCTTGATAATGGGTGTGTTCCTTATCTTCTCCTAGTGTCTAAACTCTTCTCCATGGCTGGACCACCAAATAATATTCCTTTACGTGCTAGGGGGTATCTAGAGAGTAGGATAGGTTTAATAACTACCCTCACCCTAACGCGTACCCTAACCCTAACACCTACCCTAACCCTAACGCGTACACTAATCCTAACCCGTACCCTAATCCTAACCCGTACCCTAAACCGAGCCCTAACCCTAACACTAACCCTAACCCTAACCCATACCCTACGCCCTACCCGAACCCGTACCCTAAGCCGTACCCTAACCCTCACCCTAACCCTAACCCTAACCCTAAGCTACCCTTGAGTGCTTCTGCCACCAATAGATTTCCTAAGCACTAGTGTTTTAAGGAACAGGTTTAAAAGAGAATCCTAATGTGATTTCGTGATAATGGGTGTGTTCCTTATCTTCTCCTAGTGTCTAAACTCTTCTCCATGGCTGGACCCACAAATAATATTCCTTTACGTGCTAAGGGGTATCTAGAGAGTGTGATAGGTTTAATAACTAACCTCACCCTATCGCATACCCTAACCCTAACCCCTACCCTAACCCTAACGCGTACCCTAATCCTAACCCGTACCCTAAACCGAGCCCTAACCCTAACACTAACCCTAACCCTAACCCTAACCCATACCCTACGCCCTACCCGAACCCCTCCCCGAAACTGTACCCTAAGCCATACCCTAACCCTCACCCTAACCCTAACTCTAACCCTAAGCTACCCTTGAGTGCTTCTGCCACCAATAGATTTCCTAAGCACTAGTGTTTTAAGGTACAGGTTAAAAAGAGAATCCTAATGTGATTTCTTGATAATGGGTGTGCTCCTTATATTCTCCTAGTGTCTAAACTCTTCTCCATGGCTGGACCCCCAAATAATATTCCTTTACGTGCTAAGGGGTATCTAGAGAGTGGGATAGGTTTAATAACTAACCTCACCCTAAAGCGTAACCTAACCCTAACCCCTACCCTAACACTAACGCGTACCCTAATCCTAACCCGTACCCTAAACCGAGCCCGAACCCTAACACTAACCCTAACCCTAACCCATACCCTACGCCCTACCCGAACCCCTCCCTGAACCCGTACCCTAAGCCGTACCCTAACCCTCACCCTAACCCTAACTCTAACCCTAAACCTAAGCTACCCTTTACGGCTTCTGCCTCCAATAGATTTCCTAAGCACTAGTGTTTTAAGGAACAGGTTAAAAAGAGGATCCTAATGTGATTTGTTGATAATGGGTGTGTTCCTTATCTTCTCCTCATGTCTAAACTCTTCTCCATGGCTGGACCCCCAAATAATATTCCTTTACGTGCTAAGGGGTATCTAGAGAGTGGGATAGGTTTAATAACTAACTTCACCCTATCGCGTACCCTAACCCTAACCCCTACCCTAACACTAACGCGTACCCTAATCCTAACCCGTACCCTAAACCGAGCCCTAACCCTAACACTAACCCTAACCCTAACCCTAACCCATACCCTACGCCCTACCCGAACTCCTCCCCGAACCCGTACCCTAAGCCGTACCCTAACCCTCACCCTAACCCTAACCCTAACACTAAGCTACCCTTGACTGCTTCTGCCTCCAAGAGATTTCCTAAGTACTAGTGTTTTAAGGAACAGGTTAAAAAGAGAATCCTAATGTGATTTCTTGATAATGGGTGTGTTCCTTATCTTCTCCTAGTGTCTAAACTCTTCTCCATGGCTGGACCACCAAATAATATTCCTTTACGTGCTAGGGGGTATCTAGAGAGTGGGATAGGTTTAATAACTACCCTCACCCTAACGCGTACCCTAACCCTAACACCTACCCTAACCCTAACGCGTACCCTAATCCTAACCCGTACCCTAAACCGAGCCCTAACCCTAACACTAACCCTAACCCTAACCCATACCCTACGCCCTACCCGAACCCGTACCCTAAGCCGTACCCTAACCCTCACCCTAACCCTAACCCTAACCCTAAGCTACCCTTGAGTGCTTCTGCCACCAATAGATTTCCTAAGCACTAGTGTTTTAAGGAACAGGTTAAAAAGAGAATCCTAATGTGATTTCGTGATAATGGGTGTGTTCCTTATCTTCTCCTAGTGTCTAAACTCTTCTCCATGGCTGGACCCACAAATAATATTCCTTTACGTGCTAAGGGGTATCTAGAGAGTGTGATAGGTTTAATAACTAACCTCACCCTATCGCATACCCTAACCCTAACCCCTACACTAACCCTAACGCGTACCCTAATCCTAACCCGTACCCTAAACCGAGCCCTAACCCTAACACTAACCCTAACCCTAACCCATACACTACGCCCTACCCGAACCCCTCCCCGAAACCGAACCCTAAGCCGTACCCTAACCCTAACCCTAACCCTAAGCTACCCTTGACTTCTTCTGCCTCCAATAGATTTCCTAAGCACTAGTGTTTTAAGGAACAGGTTAAAAAGAGAATCCTAATGTGATTTCTTGAGAATGGGTGTGTTCCTTATCTTCTCCTAGTGTCTAAACTCTTCTCCATGGCTGGACCCCCAAATAATATTCCTTTACGTGCTAAGGGGTATATAGAGAGTGGGATAGGTTTAATAACTAACCTCACCCTATCGCGTACCCTAACCCTAACCCCTACCCTAACACTAACGCGTACCCTAATCCTAACCCGTAGCCTAAACCGAGCCCTAACCCTAACACTAACCCTAACCCTAACCCATACCCTACGCCCTACCCGAACCCGTACCCTAAGCCGTACCCTAACCCTCATCCTAACCCTAACCCTAACCCTAAGCTACCCTTGACGGCTTCTGCCTCCAACACATTTCCTAAGCACTAGTGTTTTAAGGAACAGGTTAAAAAGAGAATCCTAATGTGATTTCTTGATAATGGGTGTGTTCCTTTTCTTCTCCTAGTGTCTAAACTCTTCTCCATGGCTGTATCCCCAAATAATATTCCTTTACGTGCTAAGGGGTACCTAGAGAGTGTGATAGGTTTAATAACTACCCTCACCCTAACGCGTACCCTAACCCTAACCCCTACCCTAACCCTAACGCGTACCCTAATCCTAACCCGTACCCTAAACCGAGCCCTAACCCTAACACCAGCGCTAACCCTAACCCTAACCCATACCTTACGCCCTACCCGAACCCCTCCCCGAACCCGTACCCTAAGCTGTACCCTAACCCTCACCCTAAACCTAACCCTAACCCTAAGCTACCCTTGACTGCTTCTGCCTCCAATAGATTTCCTAAGCACTAGTGTTTTAAGGAACAGGTTAAAAAGAGAATCCTAATGTGATTTCTTGATAATGGGTGTGTTCCTTATCTTCTCCTAGTGTCTAAGCTCTTCTAAATGGCTGGACCCCCAAATAATATTCCTTTACGTGCTAAGGGGTATCTAGAGAGTGGGATAGGTTTAATAACTACTCTCACCCTAAAGCGTACCCTAACCCTAACCGCTACCCTAACCCTAACGCGTACCCTAATCCTAACCCGTACCCTAAACCGAGCCCTTACACTAACACTAACCCTAACCCTAACCCTAACCCATACCCTACGCCCTACCCAAACCCCTCCCCGAACCCGTACCCTAAGCCGTACCCTAACCCTCACCCTAACTCTAACCCTAACCCTAAGCTACCCTTGATTGCTTCTGCCTCCAATAGATTTCCTAAGCACTAGTGTTTTAAGGAACAGGTTAAAAAGAGAATCCTAATGTGATTTCTTGATAATGGGTGTGTTCCTTATCTTCTCCTAGTGTCTAAACTCTTCTCCATGGCTGGACCCCCAAATAATATTCCTTTACGTGCTAAGGGGTATCTAGAGAGTGGGATAGTTTTAATAACTACCCTCACCCTAGTGCGTACCATAACCCTAACCCCTACCCTAACACTAATGCGTACCCTAATCCTAACCCGTACCCTAAACCGAGCCCTAACCCTAACACTAGCCCTAACCCTAACCCTAACCCATACCCTACGCCCTACCCGAACCCCTCCCCGAACCCGTACCCTAAGCCGTACCCTAACCCTAACCCTAACCTTAAGCTACCCTTGACTGCCTCTGCCTCCAATAGATTTCCTAAGCACTAGTGGTTTAAGGAACAGGTTAAAAAGAGAATCCTAATGTGATTTCTTGATAATGGGTGTGTTCCTTATCTTCTCCTCGTGCTAAACTCTTCTCCATGGCTGGACCCCCAAATAATATTCCTTTACGTGCTAAGGGGTATCTAGAGAGTGGGATAGGTTTAATAACTACCCTCACCCTAACGCGTACCCTAACCCTAACCCCTACCCTAACCCTAACGCGTACACTAATCCTAACCCGTACCCTAAACCGAGCCCTAACCCTAACACTAAACCTAACCCTAACCCTAACCCATACCCTACGCCCTACCCGAACCCCTCCCTGAACCCGTACCCTAAGCCGTACCCTAACCCTCACCCTAACCCTAACCCTAAACCTAAGCTACCCTTGACGGCTTCTACCTCCAATAGATTTCCTAAGCCCTAGTGTTTTAAGGAACAGGTTAAAAAGAGGATCCTAATGTGATTTCTTGATAATGGGTGTGTTCCTTATCTTCTCCTCGTGTCTAAACTCTTCTCCATGGCTGGACCCCCAAATAATATTCCTTTACGTGCTAAGGGGTATCTAGACAGTGGGATAGGTTTAATAACTAACCTCACCCTATTGCGTACCCTAACCCTAACCCCTACCCTAACACTAACGCGTACCCTAATCCTAACCCGTACCCTAAACCGAGCCCTAACCCTAACACTAACCCTAACCCTAACCCTAACCCATACCCTACGCCCTACCCGAACTCCTCCCCGAACCCGTACCCTAAGCCGTACCCTAACCCTCACCCTAACCCTAACCCTAACACTAAGCTACCCTTGACTGCTTCTGCCTCCAATAGATTTCCTAAGCACTAGTGTTTTAAGGAACAGGTTAAAAAGAGAATCCTAATTTGATTTCTTGATAATGGGTGTGTTCCTTATCTTCTCCTAGTGTCTAAACTCTTCTCCATGGCTGGACCCCCAAATAATATTCCTTTACGTGCTAGGGGGTATCTAGAGAGTGGGATAGGTTTAATAACTACCCTCACCCTAACGCGTACCCTAACCCTAACACCTACCCTAACCCTAACGCGTACTCTAATCCTAACCCGTACCCTAAACCGAGACCTAACCCTAACACTAACCCTAACCCTAACCCTAACCCATACCCTACGCCCTACCCGAACCCCTCCCTGAACCCGTACCCTAAGCCGTACCCTAACCCTAACCCTAACCTTAAGCTACCCTTGACTGCTTCTGCCTCCAATAGATTTCCTAAGCACTAGTGTTTTAAGGAACAGGTTAAAAAGAGAATCCTAATGTGATTTCTTGATAATGGGTGTGTTCCTTATCTTCTCCTCGTGTCTAAACTCTTCTCCATGGCTGGACCCCCAAATAATATTCCTTTACGTGCTAAGGGGTATCTAGAGGGTGTGATAGGTTTAATAACTACCCTCACCCTAACGCGTACCCTAACCCTAACCCCTACCCTAACCCTAACGCGTACCCTAATCCTAACCCGTACCCTAAACCGAGCCCTAACCCTAACACTAACCCTAACCCTAACCCTAACCCATACCCTATGCCCTACCCGAACCCGTACCCTAAGCCGTACCCTAACCCTCACCCTAACCCTAACCCTAACCCTAAGCTACCCTTGAGTGCTTCTGCCACCAATAGATTTCCTAAGCACTAGTGTTTTAAGGAACAGGTTAAAAAGAGAATCCTAATGTGATTTCTTGATAATGGGTCTGTTCCTTATCTTCTCCTAGTGTCTAAACTCTTCTCCATGGCTGGACCCACAAATAATATTCCTTTACGTTCTAAGGGGTATCTAGAGAGTGGGATAGGTTTAATAACTACTCTCACCCTAAAGTGTACCCTAACCCTAACCCCTACCCTAACACTAACGCATACCCTAATCCTAACCCGTACCCTAAACCGAGCCCTAACACTAACACTAACCCTAACCCTAACCCTAACCCATACCCTACGCCCTACCCGAACCTCTCACCGAACCCGTACCCTAAGCCGTACCCTAACCCTCACCCTAAACCTAACCCTAACCCTAAGCTACCCTTGACTGCTTCTGCCTCCAATAGATTTCCTAAGCACTAGTGTTTTACGGAACAGGTTAAAAAGAGAATCCTAATGTGATTTCTTGATAATGAGTGTGTTCCTTATCTTCTCCTAGTGTCTAAACTCTTCTCCATGGCTGGACCCCCAAATAATATTCCTTTACGTGCTAAGGGGTATCTAGAGAGTGTGACAGGTTTAATAACTAACCTCACCCTATCGCGTACCCTAACCCTAACCCCTCCCCTAAGACTAACGCGTACCCTAATCCTAACCCGTACCCTAAACCGAGCCCTAACCCTAACACTAACCCTAACCCTAACCCTAACCCATACCCTACGCCCTACCCGAACCCCTCCCCGAACCCGTACCCTAAGCCGTACCCTAACCCTCACCCTAACCCTAAGCTACCCTTGACTGCTTCTGCCACCAATAGATTTCCTAAGCACTAGTGTTTTAAGGTACAGGTTAAAAAGAGAATCCTAATGTGATTTTTTGATAATGGGTGTGCTCCTTATCTTCTCCTAGTGTCTAAACACTTCTCCATGGCTGGACCCCCAAATAATATTCCTTTACGTGCTAAGGGGTATCTAGAGAGTGGGATAGGTTTAATAACTACTCTCACACTAAAGTGTACACTAACCCTAACACCTACCCTAACCCTAACGCGTACCCTAATCCTAACCAGTACCCTAAACCGAGCCCTAACCCTAACACTAACCCTAACCCTAACCCTAACCCATACCCTACGCCCTACCCGAACCCCTCCCCGAACCCGTACCCTAAGCCGTACCCTAACCCTCACCCTCACCCTAACCCTAACCCTAAGCTACCCTTGACTGCTTCTGTCTCCAATAGATTTCCTAAGCACTAGTGTTTTAAGGAACAGGTTAAAAAGAGAATCCTAATGTGATTTCTTGAGAATGGGTGTGTTCCTTATCTTCTCCTAGTGTCTAAACTCTTCTCCATGGCTGGACCCCCAAATAATATTCCTTTACGTGCTAAGGGGTATATAGAGAGTGGGATAGGTTTAATAACTACCCTCACCCTAACGCGTACCCTAACCCTAACGCCTACCCTAACCCTAACGCGTACCCTAATCCTAACCCGTACCCTAAACCGAGCCCTAACCCTAACACTAGCGCTAACCCTAACCATAACCCATACCCTACGCCCTACCCGAACCCCTCCCCGAACCCGTACCCTAAGCCGTACCCTAACCCTCACCCTAAACCTAACCCTAACCCTAAGCTACCCTTGACTGCTTCTGCCTCCAATAGATTTCCTAAGCACTAGTGTTTTAAGGAACAGGTTAAAAAGAGATTCCTAATGTGATTTCTTGATAATGGGTGTGTTCCTTATCTTCTCCTATTGTCTAAGCTCTTCTCCATGGCTGGACCCCCAAATAATATTCCTTTACGTGCTAAGGGGTATCTAGAGAGTGTGATAGGTTTAATAACTACCCTCACCCTAACGCGTACCCTAACCCTAACCCCTAACCTAACCCTAATGCGTACCCTAATCCTAACCCGTACCCTAAACCGAGCCCTAACCCTAACACTAACCCTAACCCTAACCCTAACCCATACCCTACGCCCTACCCGAACCCCTCCCCGAACCCGTACCCTAAGCCGTACCCTAACCCTCACCCTAACCCTAACCCTAACCCTAAGCTACCCTTGAGTGCTTCTGCCACCAATAGATTTCCTAAGCACTAGTGTTTTAAGGAACAGGTTAAAAAGAGAATCCTAATGTGATTTCGTGATAATGGGTGTGTTCCTTATCTTCTCCTAGTGTCTAAACTCTTCTCCATGGCTGGACCCACAAATAATATTCCTTTACGTGCTAAGGGGTATCTAGAGAGTGTGATAGGTTTAATAACTAACCTCACCCTATCGCATACCCTAACCCTAACCCCT
Source organism: Balaenoptera acutorostrata (assembly GCF_949987535.1). Classification (NCBI taxonomy): domain Eukaryota; kingdom Metazoa; phylum Chordata; class Mammalia; order Artiodactyla; family Balaenopteridae; genus Balaenoptera; species Balaenoptera acutorostrata. The sequence goes on from NW_026646155.1 coordinate 272,353, forward strand.
ACCCTAACCCTAACGCGTACCCTAATCCTAACCCGTACCCTAAACCGAGCCCTAACCCTAACACTAACCCTAACCCTAACCCTAACCCATACACTACGCCCTACCCGAACCCCTCCCCGAAACCGAACCCTAAGCCGTACCCTAACCCTAACCCTAACCCTAAGCTACCCTTGACTGCTTCTGCCTCCAATAGATTTCCTAAGCACTAGTGTTTTAAGGAACAGGTTAAAAAGAGAATCCTAATGTGATTTCTTGATAATGGGTGTGTTCCTTATCTTCTCCTAGTGTCTAAGCTCTTCTCCATGGCTGGACCCCCAAATAATATACTTTTACGTGCTAAGGGGTATCTAGAGAGTGGGATAGGTTTAATAACTACTCTCACCCTAAAGCGTACCCTAACCCTAACCGCTACCCTAACCCTAACGCGTATCCTAATACTAACCCGTACCCTAAACCGAGCCCTTACACTAACACTAACCCTAACCCTAACCCTAACCCATACCCTACGCCCTACCCAAACCCCTCCCCGAACCCGTACCCTAAGCCGTACCCTAACCCTCCCCCTAACTCTAACCCTAACCCTAAGCTACCCTTGATTGCTTCTGCCTCCAATAGATTTCCTAAGCACTAGTGTTTTAAGGAACAGGTTAAAAAGAGAATCCTAATGTGATTTCTTGATAATGGGTGTGTTCCTTATCTTCTCCTAGTGTCTAAACTCTTCTCCATGGCTGGACCCCCAAATAATATTCCTTTACGTGCTAAGGGGTATCTAGAGAGTGGGATAGGTTTAATAACTACCCTCAACCTAGTGCGTACCATAACCCTAACCCCTACCCTAACACTAACGGGTACCCTAATCCTAACCCGTACCCTAAACCGAGCCTTAACCCTAACACTAGCCCTAACCCTAACCCTAAACCATACCCTATGCCCTACCCGAACCCCTCCCCGAACCCGTACCCTAAGCCATAACCTAACCCTCACCCTAACCCTAACCCTAACCCTAAGCTACCCTTGACTGCTTCTGCCTCCAATAGATTTCCTAAGCACTAGTGTTTTAAGGAACAGGTTAAAAAGAGGATCCTAATGTGATTTCTTGATAATGGGTGTGTTCCTTATCTTCTCCTCGTGTCTAAACTCTTCTCCATGGCTGGACCCCCAAATAATATTCCTTTACGTGCTAGGGGGTATCTAGAGAGTGGGATAGGTTTAATAACTACCCTCACCCTAACGCGTACCCTAACCCTAACACCTACCCTAACCCTAACGCGTACCCTAATCCTAACCCGTACCCTAAACCGAGCCCTAACCCTAACACTAACCCTAACCCTAACCCATACCTACGCCCTACCCGAACCCGTACCCTAAGCCGTACCCTAAACCTCACCCTAACCCTAACCCTAACCCTAAGCTACCCTTGAGTGCTTCTGCCACCAATAGATTTCCTAAGCACTAGTGTTTTAAGGAACAGGTTAAAAAGAGAATCCTAATGTGATTTCGTGATAATGGGTGTGTTCCTTATCTTCTCCAAGTGTCTAAACTCTTCTCCATGGCTGGACCCACAAATAATATTCCCATACGTGCTAAGGGGTATCTAGAGAGTGTGATAGGTTTAATAACTAACCTCACCCTATCGCATACCCTAACCCTAACCCCTACCCTAACCCTAACGCGTACCCTAATCCTAACCCGTACCCTAAACCGAGCCCTAACCCTAACACTAACCCTAACCCTAATCCTATCCCATACACTACGCTCTACCCGAACCCCTCCCCGAAACCGAACCCTAAGCCGTACCCTAACCCTAACTCTAACCCTAAGCTACCCTTGAGTGCTTCTGCCACCAATAGATTTCCTAAGCACTAGTGTTTTAAGGTACAGGTTAAAAAGAGAATCCTAATGTGATTTCTTGATAATGGGTGTGCTCCTTATCTTCTCCTAGTGTCTAAACTCTTCTCCATGGCTGGACCCCCAAATAATATTCCTTTATGTGCTAAGGGGTATCTAGAGAGTGGGATAGGTTTAATAACTAACCTCACCCTAAAGCGTAACCTAACCCTAACCCCTACCCTAACACTAACGCGTACCCTAATCCTAACCCGTACCCTAAACCGAGCCCGAACCCTAACACTAACCCTAACCCTAACCCATACCCTACGCCCTACCCGAACCCCTCCCTGAACCCGTACCCTAAGCCGTACCCTAACCCTCACCCTAACCCTAACCCTAACCCTAAACCTAAGCTACCCTTTACGGCTTCTGCCTCCAATAGATTTCCTAAGCACTAGTGTTTTAAGGAACAGGTTAAAAAGAGGATCCTAATGTGATTTGTTGATAATGGGTGTGTTCCTTAACTTCTCCTCATGTCTAAACTCTTCTCCATGGCTGGACCCCCAAATAATATTCCTTTACGTGCTAAGGGGTATCTAGAGAGTGGGATAGGTTTAATAACTAACTTCACCCTATCGCGTACCCTAACCCTAACCCCTACCCTAACACTAACGCGTACCCTAATCCTAACCCGTACCCTAAACCGAGCCCTAACCCTAACACTAACCCTAACCCTAACCCTAACACATACCCTACGCCCTACCCGAACTCCTCCCCGAACCCGTACCCTAAGCCGTACCCTAACCCTCACCCTAACCCTAACCCTAACACTAAGCTACCCTTGACTGCTTCTGCCTCCAAGAGATTTCCTAAGTACTAGTGTTTTAAGGAACAGGTTAAAAAGAGAATCCTAATGTGATTTCTTGATAATGGGTGTGTTCCTTATCTTCTCCTAGTGTCTAAACTCTTCTCCATGGCTGGACCACCAAATAATATTCCTTTACGTGCTAGGGGGTATCTAGAGAGTGGGATAGGTTTAATAACTACCCTCACCCTAACGCGTACCCTAACCCTAACACCTACCCTAACCCTAACGCGTAACCTAATCCTAACCCGTACCCTAAACCGAGCCCTAACCCTAACACTAACCCTAACCCTAACCCATACCCTACGCCCTACCCGAACCCGTACCCTAAGCCGTACCCTAACCCTCACCCTAACCCTAACCCTAACCCTAAGCTACCCTTGAGTGCTTCTGCCACCAATAGATTTCCTAAGCACTAGTGTTTTAAGGAACAGGTTAAAAAGAGAATCCTAATGTGATTTCGTGATAATGGGTGTGTTCCTTATCTTCTCCTAGTGTCTAAACTCTTCTCCATGGCTGGACCCACAAATAATATTCCTTTACGTGCTAAGGGGTATCTAGAGAGTGTGATAGGTTTAATAACTAACCTCACCCTATCGCATACCCTAACCCTAACCCCTACACTAACCCTAACGCGTACCCTAATCCTAACCCGTACCCTAAACCGAGCCCTAACCCTAACACTAACCCTAACCCTAACCCATACACTACGCCCTACCCGAACCCCTCCCCGAAACCGAACCCTAAGCCGTACCCTAACCCTAACCCTAACCCTAAGCTACCCTTGACTTCTTCTGCCTCCAATAGATTTCCTAAGCACTAGTGTTTTAAGGAACAGGTTAAAAAGAGAATCCTAATGTGATTTCTTGAGAATGGGTGTGTTCCTTATCTTCTCCTAGTGTCTAAACTCTTCTCCATGGCTGGACCCCCAAATAATATTCCTTTACGTGCTAAGGGGTATATAGAGAGTGGGATAGGTTTAATAACTAACCTCACCCTATCGCGTACCCTAACCCTAACCCCTACCCTAACACTAACGCGTACCCTAATCCTAACCCGTAGCCTAAACCGAGCCCTAACCCTAACACTAACCCTAACCCTAACCCATACCCTACGCCCTACCCGAACCCGTACCCTAAGCCGTACCCTAACCCTCATCCTAACCCTAACCCTAACCCTAAGCTACCCTTGACGGCTTCTGCCTCCAACACATTTCCTAAGCACTAGTGTTTTAAGGAACAGGTTAAAAAGAGAATCCTAATGTGATTTCTTGATAATGGGTGTGTTCCTTTTCTTCTCCTAGTGTCTAAACTCTTCTCCATGGCTGTATCCCCAAATAATATTCCTTTACGTGCTAAGGGGTACCTAGAGAGTGTGATAGGTTTAATAACTACCCTCACCCTAACGCGTACCCTAACCCTAACCCCTACCCTAACCCTAACGCGTACCCTAATCCTAACCCGTACCCTAAACCGAGCCCTAACCCTAACAACAGCGCTAACCCTAACCCTAACCCATACCTTACGCCCTACCCGAACCCCTCCCCGAACCAGTACCCTAAGCTGTACCCTAACCCTCACCCTAAACCTAACCCTAACCCTAAGCTACCCTTGACTGCTTCTGCCTCCAATAGATTTCCTAAGCACTAGTGTTTTAAGGAACAGGTTAAAAAGAGAATCCTAATGTGATTTCTTGATAATGGGTGTGTTCCTTATCTTCTCCTAGTGTCTAAGCTCTTCTAAATGGCTGGACCCCCAAATAATATTCCTTTACGTGCTAAGGGGTATCTAGAGAGTGGGATAGGTTTAATAACTACTCTCACCCTAAAGCGTACCCTAACCCTAACCGCTACCCTAACCCTAACGCGTACCCTAATCCTAACCCGTACCCTAAACCGAGCCCTTACACTAACACTAACCCTAACCCTAACCCTAACCCATACCCTACGCCCTACCCAAACCCCTCCCCGAACCCGTACCCTAAGCCGTACCCTAACCCTCACCCTAACTCTAACCCTAACCCTAAGCTACCCTTGATTGCTTCTGCCTCCAATAGATTTCCTAAGCACTAGTGTTTTAAGGAACAGGTTAAAAAGAGAATCCTAATGTGATTTCTTGATAATGGGTGTGTTCCTTATCTTCTCCTAGTGTCTAAACTCTTCTCCATGGCTGGACCCCCAAATAATATTCCTTTACGTGCTAAGGGGTATCTAGAGAGTGGGATAGTTTTAATAACTACCCTCACCCTAGTGCGTACCATAACCCTAACCCCTACCCTAACACTAATGCGTACCCTAATCCTAACCCGTACCCTAAACCGAGCCCTAACCCTAACACTAGCCCTAACCCTAACCCTAACCCATACCCTACGCCCTACCCGAACCCCTCCCCGAACCCGTACCCTAAGCCGTACCCTAACCCTAACCCTAACCTTAAGCTACCCTTGACTGCCTCTGCCTCCAATAGATTTCCTAAGCACTAGTGTTTTAAGGAACAGGTTAAAAAGAGAATCCTAATGTGATTTCTTGATAATGGGTGTGTTCCTTATCTTCTCCTCGTGCTAAACTCTTCTCCATGGCTGGACACCCAAATAATATTCCTTTACGTGCTAAGGGGTATCTAGAGAGTGGGATAGGTTTAATAACTACCCTCACCCTAACGCGTACCCTAACCCTAACCCCTACCCTAACCCTAACGCGTACACTAATCCTAACCCGTACCCTAAACCGAGCCCTAACCCTAACACTAAACCTAACCCTAACCCTAACCCATACCCTACGCCCTACCCGAACCCCTCCCTGAACCCGTACCCTAAGCCGTACCCTAACCCTCACCCTAACCCTAACCCTAAACCTAAGCTACCCTTGACGGCTTCTACCTCCAATAGATTTCCTAAGCCCTAGTGTTTTAAGGAACAGGTTAAAAAGAGGATCCTAATGTGATTTCTTGATAATGGGTGTGTTCCTTATCTTCTCCTCGTGTCTAAACTCTTCTCCATGGCTGGACCCCCAAATAATATTCCTTTACGTGCTAAGGGGTATCTAGAGAGTGGGATAGGTTTAATAACTAACCTCACCCTATTGCGTACCCTAACCCTAACCCCTACCCTAACACTAACGCGTACCCTAATCCTAACCCGTACCCTAAACCGAGCCCTAACCCTAACACTAACCCTAACCCTAACCCTAACCCATACCCTACGCCCTACCCGAACTCCTCCCCGAACCCGTACCCTAAGCCGTACCCTAACCCTCACCCTAACCCTAACCCTAACACTAAGCTACCCTTGACTGCTTCTGCCTCCAATAGATTTCCTAAGCACTAGTGTTTTAAGGAACAGGTTAAAAAGAGAATCCTAATTTGATTTCTTGATAATGGGTGTGTTCCTTATCTTCTCCTAGTGTCTAAACTCTTCTCCATGGCTGGACCCCCAAATAATATTCCTTTACGTGCTAGGGGGTATCTAGAGAGTGGGATAGGTTTAATAACTACCCTCACCCTAACGCGTACCCTAACCCTAACACCTACCCTAACCCTAACGCGTACTCTAATCCTAACCCGTACCCTAAACCGAGACCTAACCCTAACACTAACCCTAACCCTAACCCTAACCCATACCCTACGCCCTACCCGAACCCCTCCCTGAACCCGTACCCTAAGCCGTACCCTAACCCTAACCCTAACCTTAAGCTACCCTTGACTGCTTCTGCCTCCAATAGATTTCCTAAGCACTAGTGTTTTAAGGAACAGGTTAAAAAGAGAATCCTAATGTGATTTCTTGATAATGGGTGTGTTCCTTATCTTCTCCTCGTGTCTAAACTCTTCTCCATGGCTGGACCCCCAAATAATATTCCTTTACGTGCTAAGGGGTATCTAGAGAGTGTGATAGGTTTAATAACTACCCTCACCCTAACGCGTACCCTAACCCTAACCCCTACCCTAACCCTAACGCGTACCCTAATCCTAACCCGTACCCTAAACCGAGCCCTAACCCTAACACTAACCCTAACCCTAACCCTAACCCATACCCTATGCCCTACCCGAACCCGTGCCCTAAGCCGTACCCTAACCCTCACCCTAACCCTAACCCTAACCCTAAGCTACCCTTGAGTGCTTCTGCCACCAATAGATTTCCTAAGCACTAGTGTTTTAAGGAACAGGTTAAAAAGAGAATCCTAATGTGATTTCTTGATAATGGGTGTGTTCCTTATCTTCTCCTAGTGTCTAAACTCTTCTCCATGGCTGGACCCACAAATAATATTCCTTTACGTTCTAAGGGGTATCTAGAGAGTGGGATAGGTTTAATAACTACTCTCACCCTAAAGTGTACCCTAACCCTAACCCCTACCCTAACACTAACGCATACCCTAATCCTAACCCGTACCCTAAACCGAGCCCTAACACTAACACTAACCCTAACCCTAACCCTAACCCATACCCTACGCCCTACCCGAACCCCTCACCGAACCCGTACCCTAAGCCGTACCCTAACCCTCACCCTAAACCTAACCCTAACCCTAAGCTACCCTTGACTGCTTCTGCCTCCAATAGATTTCCTAAGCACTAGTGTTTTACGGAACAGGTTAAAAAGAGAATCCTAATGTGATTTCTTGATAATGAGTGTGTTCCTTATCTTCTCCTAGTGTCTAAACTCTTCTCCATGGCTGGACCCCCAAATAATATTCCTTTACGTGCTAAGGGGTATCTAGAGAGTGTGACAGGTTTAATAACTAACCTCACCCTATCGCGTACCCTAACCCTAACCCCTCCCCTAAGATTAACGCGTACCCTAATCCTAACCCGTACCCTAAACCGAGCCCTAACCCTAACACTAACCCTAACCCTAACCCTAACCCATACCCTACGCCCTACCCGAACCCCTCCCCGAACCCGTACCCTAAGCCGTACCCTAACCCTCACCCTAACCCTAAGCTACCCTTGACTGCTTCTGCCACCAATAGATTTCCTAAGCACTAGTGTTTTAAGGTACAGGTTAAAAAGAGAATCCTAATGTGATTTTTTGATAATGGGTGTGCTCCTTATCTTCTCCTAGTGTCTAAACACTTCTCCATGGCTGGACCCCCAAATAATATTCCTTTACGTGCTAAGGGGTATCTAGAGAGTGGGATAGGTTTAATAACTACTCTCACACTAAAGTGTACACTAACCCTAACACCTACCCTAACCCTAACGCGTACCCTAATCCTAACCAGTACCCTAAACCGAGCCCTAACCCTAACACTAACCCTAACCCTAACCCTAACCCATACCCTACGCCCTACCCGAACCCCTCCCCGAACCCGTACCCTAAGCCATACCCTAACCCTCACCCTAAACCTAACCCTAACCCTAAGCTACCCTTGACTTCTTCTACCTCCAATAGATTTCCTAAGCACTAGTGTTTTAAGGAACAGGTTAAAAAGAGAATCCTAATGTGATTTCTTGATAATGGGTGTGTTCCTTATCTTCTCCTAGTGTCTAAACACTTCTCCATGGCTGGACCCCCAAATAATATTCCTTTACGTTCTAAGGGGTATCTAGAGAGTGGGATAGGTTTAATAACTAACCTCACCCTAAAGCGTAACCTAACCCTAACCCCTACCCTAACACTAACGCGTACCCTAATCCTAACCCATACCCTAAACCGAGCCCGAACCCTAACACTAACCCTAACCCTAACCCATACCCTACGCCCTACCCGAACCCCTCCCTGAACCCGTAACCTAAGCCGTACCCTAACCCTCACCCTAACCCTAACCCTAAACCTAAGCTACCCTTGACGACTTCTGTCTCCAATAGATTTCCTAAGCACTAGTGTTTTAAGGAACAGGTTAAAAAGAGGATCCTAATGTGATTTCTTGATAATGGGTGTGTTCCTTATCTTCTCCTCGTGTCTAAACTCTTCTCCATGGCTGGACCCCCAAATAATATTCCTTTACGTGCTAAGGTGTATCTAGAGAGTGGGATAGGTTTAATAACTAACTTCACCCTATCGCGTACCCTAACCCTAACCCCTACCCTAACACTAACGCGTACCCTAATCCTAACCCGTACCCTAAACCGAGCCCTAACCCTAACACTAACCCTAACCCTAACCCTAAACCATACCCTACGCCCTACCCGAACTCCTCCCCGAACCCGTACCCTAAGCCGTACCCTAACCCTCACCCTAACCCTAAAACTAAGCTACCCTTGACTGCTTCTGCCTCCAATAGATTTCCTAAGCAGTAGTGTTTTAAAGAACAGGTTAAAAAGAGAATCCTAATGTGATTTCTTGATAATGGGTGTGTTCCTTATCGTCTCCTCGTGTCTAAACTCTTCTCCATGGCTGGACCCCCAAATAATATTCCTTTACGTGCTAAGGGGTATCTAGAGAGTGGGATAGGTTTAATAACTACTCTCACCCTAAAGTGTACACTAACCCTAACACCTACCCTAACCCTAACGCGTACCCTAATCCTAACCAGTACCCTAAACCGAGCCCTAACCCTAACACTAACCCTAACCCTAACCCTAACCCATACCCTACGCCCTACCCGAAACCCTCCCCGAACGCATACCCTAAGCCGTACCCTAACCCTCACCCTAAACCTAACCCTAACCCTAAGCTACCCTTGACTTCTTCTGCCTCCAATAGATTTCCTAAGCACTAGTGTTTTAAGGAACAGGTTAAAAAGAGAATCCTAATGTGATTTCTTGATAATGGGTGTGTTCCTTATCTTCTCCTAGTGTCTAAACTCTTCTCCATGGCTGGACCCCCAAATAATATTCCTTTACGTGCTAAGGGGTATCTAGAGAGTGGGATAGGTTTAATAACTAACCTCACCCTATCGCGTACCCTAACCCTAACCCCTCCCCTAAGACTAACGCGTACCCTAATCCTAACCCGTACCCTAAACCGAGCCCTAACCCTAACACTAACCCTAACCCTAACCCTAACCCATACCCTACGCCCTACCCGAACCCCTCCCCGAACCCGTACCCTAAGCCGTACCCTAACCCTCACCCTAACCCTAACCCTAACCCTAAGCTACCCTTGACTGCTTCTGCCACCAATAGATTTCCTAAGCACTAGTGTTTTAAGGTACAGGTTAAAAAGACAATCCTAATGTGATTTTATGATAATGGGTGTGCTCCTTATCTTCTCCTAGTGTCTAAACACTTCTCCATGGCTGGACCCCCAAATAATATTCCTTTACGTGCTAAGGGGTATCTAGAGAGTGGGATAGGTTTAATAACTAACCTCACCCTAAAGCGTAACCTAACCCTACCCCCTACCCTAACACTAACGCGTACCCTAATCCTAACCCATACCCTAAACCGAGCCCGAACCCTAACACTAACCCTAACCCTAACCCATACCCTACGCCCTACCCGAACCCCTCCCTGAACCCGTACCCTAAGCCGTACCCTAACCCTCACCCTAACCCAAACCCTAAACCTAAGCTACCCTTGACGGCTTCTGCCTCCAATAGATTTCCTAAGCACTAGTGTTTTAAGGAACAGGTTAAAAAGAGGATCCTAATGTGATTTCTTGATAATGGGTGTGTTCCTTATCTTCTCCTCGTGTCTAAACTCTTCTCCATGGCTGGACCCCCAAATAATATTCCTTTACGTGCTAAGGGGTATCTAGATAGTGGGATAGGTTTAATAACTAACTTCACCCTATCGCGTACCCTAACCCTAACCCCTACCCTAACACTAACGCGTACCCTAATCCTAACCCGTACCCTAAACCGAGCCCTAACCCTAACACTAACCCTAACCCTAACCCTAACCCATACCCTACGCCCTACCCGAACTCCTCCCCGAACCAGTACCCTAAGCCGTACCCTAACCCTCACCCTAACCCTAACCCTAACACTAAGCTACCCTTGACTGCTTCTGCCTCCAAGAGATTTCCTAAGTACTAGTGTTTTAAGGAACAGGTTAAAAAGATAATCCTAATGTGATTTCTTGATAATGGGTGTGTTCCTTATCTTCTCCTAGTGTCTAAACTCTTCTCCATGGCTGGACCCCCAAATAATATTCCTTTACGTGCTAGGGGGTATCTAGAGAGTGGGATAGGTTTAATAACTACCCTCACCCTAACGCGTACCCTAACCCTAACACCCACCCTAACCCTAACGCGTACCCTAATCCTAACCCGTACCCTAAACCGAGCCCTAACCCTAACACTAACCCTAACCCTAACCCTAACCCATACCCTACGCCCTACCCGAACCCCTCCCCGAACCCGTACCCTAAGCCGTACCCTAACCCTAACCCTAACCCTAAGCTACCCTTGACTGCTTCTGCCTCCAATAGATTTCCTAAGCACTAGTGTTTTAAGGAACAGGTTAAAAAGAGAATCCTAATGTGATTTCTTGATAATGGGTGTGTTCCTTATCTTCTCCTAGTGTCTAAACTCTTCTTCATGGCTGGACCCCCAAATAATATACCTTTACGTGCTAAGGGGTATCTAGAGAGTGTGATAGGTTTAATAACAACCCCCAACCTAACGCGTACCCTAACCCTAACCCCTACCCTAACCCTAACGCGTACCCTAATCCTAACCCGTACCCTAAACCGAGCCCTAACCCTAACACTAACCCTAACCCTAACCCTAAACCATACCCTACGCCCTACCCGAACCCCTCCCCAAACCCGTACCCTAAGCCGTACCCTAACCCTCACCCTCACCCTAACCCTAACCCTAAGCTACCCTTGACTGCTTCTGCCTCCAATAGATTTCCTAAGCACTAGTGTTTTAAGGAACAGGTTAAAAAGAGGATCCTAATGTGATTTCTTGATAATGGGTGTGTTCCTTATCTTCTCCTCGTGTCTAAACTCTTCTCCATGGCTGGACCCCCAAATAATATTCCTTTACGTGCTAAGGGGTATCTAGAGAGTGGGATAGGTTTAATAACTAACTTCACCCTATCGCGTAACCTAACCCTAACCCCTACCCTAACACTAACGCGTACCCTAATCCTAACCCGTACCCTAAACCGAGCCCTAACCCTAACACTAACCCTAACCCTAACCCTAACCCATACCCTACGCCCTACCCGAACTCCTCCCCGAACCCGTACCCTAAGCCGTACCCTAACCCACACCCTAACCCTAACCCTAACACTAAGCTACCCTTGACTGCTTCTGCCTCCAAGAGATTTCCTAAGTACTAGTGTTTTAAGGAACAGGTTAAAAAGAGAATCCTAATGTGATTTCTTGATAATGGGTGTGTTCCTTATCTTCTCCTAGTGTCTAAACTCTTCTCCATGGCTGGACCCCCATATAATATTCCTTTACGTGCTAAGGGGTATCTAGAGAGTGTGACAGGTTTAATAACTAACCTCACCCTATCGCGTACCCTAACCCTAACCCCTCCCCTAAGACTAACGCGTACCCTAATCCTAACCCGTACCCTAAACCGAGCCCTAACCCTAACACTAACCCTAACCCTAACCCATACCCTACGCCCTACCCGAACCCCTCCCCGAACCCGTACCCTAAGCCGTACCCTAACCCTCACCCTAACCCTAACCCTAACCCTAAGCTACCCTTGACTGCTTCTGCCACCAATAGATTTCCTAAGCACTAGTGTTTTAAGGTACAGGTTAAAAAGAGAATCCTAATGTGATTTTTTGATAATGGGTGTGCTCCTTATCTTCTCTTAGTGTCTAAACTCTTCTCCATGGCTGGACCCCCAAATAATATTCCTTTACGTGCTAAGGGGTATCTAGAGAGTGGGATAGGTTTAATAACTAACTTCACCCTATCGCGTACCCTAACCCTAACCACTAACCTAACACTAACGCGTACCCTAATCCTAAACCGTACCCTAAACCGAGCCCTAACCCTAACACTAACCCTAAACATAACCCTAACCCATACCCTACGCCCTACCCGAACTCCTCCCCGAACCAGTACCCTAAGCCGTACCCTAACCCTCACCCTAACCCTAACCCTAACACTAAGCTACCGTTGACTGCTTCTGCCTCCAAGAGATTTCCTAAGTACTAGTGTTTTAAGGAACAGGTTAAAAAGAGAATCCTAATGTGATTTCTTGATAATGGGTGTGTTCCTTATCTTCTCCTAGTGTCTAAACTCTTCTCCATGGCTGGACCCCCAAATAATATTCCTTTACGTGCTAGGGGGTATCTAGAGAGTGGGATAGGTTTAATAACTACCCTCACCCTAACGCGTACCCTAACCCTAACACCTACCCTAACCCTAACGCGTACCCTAATCCTAACCCGTACCCTAAACCGAGCCCTAACCCTAACACTAACCCTAACCCTAACCCTAACCCATACCCTACGCCCTAACCGAACCCCTCCCCGAACCCGTACCCTAAGCCGTACCCTAACCCTAACCCTAACCCTAAGCTACCCTTGACTGCTTCTGCCTCCAATAGATTTCCTAAGCACTAGTGTTTTAAGGAACAGGTTAAAACGAGAATCCTAATGTGATTTCTTGATAATGGGTGTGTTCCTTATCTTCTCCTCGTGTCTAAACTCTTCTCCATGGCTGGACCCCCAAATAATATTCCTTTACGTGCTAAGGGGTATCTAGAGAGTGTGATAGGTTTAATAACTACCCTCACCCTAACGCGTACCCTAACCCTAACCCCTACCCTAACCCTAACGCGTACCCTAATCCTGACCCGTACCCTAAACCGAGCCCTAACCCTAACACTAACCCTAACCCTAACCCTAACCCATACCCTACGCCCTACCCGAACCCCTCCCAGAACCCGTACCCTAAGCCGTACCCTAACCCTCACCCTAACCCTAACCCTAACCCTAAGCTACCCTTGACTGCTTCTGCCACCAATAGATTTCCTAAGCACTAGTGTTTTAAGGAACAGGTTAAAAAGAGAATCCTAATGTGATTTCGTGATAATGGGTGTGTTCCTTATCTTCTCCTAGTGTCTAAACTCTTCTCCATGGCTGGACCCACAAATAATATTCCTTTACGTGCTAAGGGGTATCTAGAGAGTGTGATAGGTTTAATAACTAACCTCACCCTTTCGCGTACCCTAACCCTAACCCCTACCCTAACCCTAACGCGTACCCTAATCCTAACCCGTACCCTAAACCGAGCCCTAACCCTAACACTAACCCTAACCCTAACCCTAACCCTAACCCTAAACCATACCCTACGCCCTACCCGAACCCCTCCCCAAACCCGTACCCTAAGCCGTACCCTAACCCTCACCCTCACCCTAACCCTAACCCTAAGCTACCCTTGACTGCTTCTGCCTCCAAGTGATTTCCTAAGTACTAGTGTTTTAAGGAACAGGTTAAAAAGAGAATCCTAATGTGATTTCTTGATAATGGGTGTGTTCCTTATCTTCTCCTAGTGTCTAAACTATTCTCCATGGCTGGACCCCCAAATAATATTCCTTTACGTGCTAGGGGATATCTAGAGAGTGGGATAGGTTTAATAACTACCCTCACCCTAACGCGTACCCTAACCCTAACACCTACCCTAACCCTAACGCGTGCCCTAATCCTAACCCGTACCCTAAACCGAGCCCTAATCCTAACACTAACCCTAACCCTAACCCTAACCCATACCCTACGCCCTACCCGAACCCCTCCCCGAACCCGTACCCTAAGCCGTACCCTAACCCTCACCCTAAACCTAACCCTAACCCTAAGCTACCCTTGACTGCTTCTGCCTCCTATAGATTTCCTAAGCACTAGTGTTTGAAGGAACAGGTTAAAAAGAGAATCCTAATGTGATTTCTTGATAATGGGTGTGTTCCTTATCTTCTCCTAGTGTCTAAACTCTTCTCCATGGCTGGACCCCCAAATAATATTCCTTTACGTGCTAAGGGGTATCTAGAGAGTGAGATAGGTTTAATAACTAACCTCACCCTATCGCGTACCCTAACCCTAACCCCTCCCCTAAGACTAACGCGTACCCTAATCCTAACCCGTACCCTAAACCGAGCCCTAACCCTAACACTAACCCTAACCCTAACCCTAACCCATACCCTACGCCCTACCCGAACCCCTCCCCGAACCCGTACCCTAAGCCGTACCCTAACCCTCACCCTAACCCTAACCCTAACCCTAAGCTACCCTTGACTGCTTCTGCCACCAATAGATTTCCTAAGCACTAGTGTTTTAAGGTACAGGTTAAAAAGAGAATCCTAATGTGATTTTATGATAATGGGTGTGCTCCTTATCTTCTCCTAGTGTCTAAACACTTCTCCATGGCTGGACCCCCAAATAATATTCCTTTACGTGCTAAGGGGTATCTAGAGAGTGGGATAGGTTTAATAACTAACCTCACCCTAAAGCGTAACCTAACCCTACCCCCTACCCTAACACTAACGCGTACCCTAATCCTAACCCATACCCTAAACCGAGCCCGAACCCTAACACTAACCCTAACCCTAACCCATACCCTACGCCCTACCCGAACCCCTCCCTGAACCCGTACCCTAAGCCGTACCCTAACCCTCACCCTAACCCAAACCCTAAACCTAAGCTACCCTTGACGGCTTCTGCCTCCAATAGATTTCCTAAGCACTAGTGTTTTAAGGAACAGGTTAAAAAGAGGATCCTAATGTGATTTCTTGATAATGGGTGTGTTCCTTATCTTCTCCTCGTGTCTAAACTCTTCTCCATGGCTGGACCCCCAAATAATATTCCTTTACGTGCTAAGGGGTATCTAGATAGTGGGATAGGTTTAATAACTAACTTCACCCTATCGCGTACCCTAACCCTAACCCCTACCCTAACACTAACGCGTACCCTAATCCTAACCCGTACCCTAAACCGAGCCCTAACCCTAACACTAACCCTAACCCTAACCCTAACCCATACCCTACGCCCTACCCGAACTCCTCCCCGAACCAGTACCCTAAGCCGTACCCTAACCCTCACCCTAACCCTAACCCTAACACTAAGCTACCCTTGACTGCTTCTGCCTCCAAGAGATTTCCTAAGTACTAGTGTTTTAAGGAACAGGTTAAAAAGATAATCCTAATGTGATTTCTTGATAATGGGTGTGTTCCTTATCTTCTCCTAGTGTCTAAACTCTTCTCCATGGCTGGACCCCCAAATAATATTCCTTTACGTGCTAGGGGGAATCTAGAGAGTGGGATAGGTTTAATAACTACCCTCACCCTAACGCGTACCCTAACCCTAACACCCACCCTAACCCTAACGCGTACCCTAATCCTAACCCGTACCCTAAACCGAGCCCTAACCCTAACACTAACCCTAACCCTAACCCTAACCCATACCCTACGCCCTACCCGAACCCCTCCCCGAACCCGTACCCTAAGCCGTACCCTAACCCTCACCCTAAACCTAACCCTAACCCTAAGCTACCCTTGAGTGCTTCTGCCACCAATAGATTTCCTAAGCACTAGTGTTTTAAGGAACAGGTTATAAAGAGAATCCTAATGTGATTTCGTGGTAATGGGTGTGTTCCTTATCTTCTCCTAGTGTCTAAACTCTTCTCCATGGCTGGACCCACAAATAATATTCCTTTACGTGCTAAGGGGTATCTAGAGAGTGTGATAGGTTTAATAACTAACCTCACCCTTTCGCGTACCCTAACCCTAACCCCTCCCCTAACCCTAACGCGTACCCTAATCCTAACCCGTACCCTAAACCGAGCCCTAACCCTAACACTAACCCTAACCCTAACCCATACCCTACGCCCTACCCGAACCCCTCCCCGAACCCGTACCCTAAGCCGTACCCTAACCCTCACCCTAACCCTAACCCTAACCCTAAGCTACCCTTGACTGCTTCTGCCACCAATAGATTTCCTAAGCACTAGTGTTTTAAGGTACAGGTTAAAAAGAGAATCCTAATGTGATTTTTTGATAATGGGTGTGCTCCTTATCTTCTCTTAGTGTCTAAACTCTTCTCCATGGCTGGACCCCCAAATAATATTCCTTTACGTGCTAAGGGGTATCTAGAGAGTGGGATAGGTTTAATAACTAACTTCACCCTATCGCGTACCCTAACCCGAACCACTACCCTAACACTAACGCGTACCCTAATCCTAAACCGTACCCTAAACCGAGCCCTAACCCTAACACTAACCCTAAACATACCCCTAACCCATACCCTACGCCCTACCCGAACTCCTCCCCGAACCAGTACCCTAAGCCGTACCCTAACCCTCACCCTAACCCTAACCCTAACACTAAGCTACCGTTGACTGCTTCTGCCTCCAAGAGATTTCCTAAGTACTAGTGTTTTAAGGAACAGGTTAAAAAGAGAATCCTAATGTGATTTCTTGATAATGGGTGTGTTCCTTATCTTCTCCTAGTGTCTAAACTCTTCTCCATGGCTGGACCCCCAAATAATATTCCTTTACGTGCTAGGGGGTATCTAGAGAGTGGGATAGGTTTAATAACTACCCTCACCCTAACGCGTACCCTAACCCTAACACCTACCCTAACCCTAACGCGTACCCTAATCCTAACCCGTACCCTAAACCGAGCCCTAACCCTAACACTAACCCTAACCCTAACCCTAACCCATACCCTACGCCCTAACCGAACCCCTCCCCGAACCCGTACCCTAAGCCGTACCCTAACCCTAACCCTAACCCTAAGCTACCCTTGACTGCTTCTGCCTCCAATAGATTTCCTAAGCACTAGTGTTTTAAGGAACAGGTTAAAACGAGAATCCTAATGTGATTTCTTGATAATGGGTGTGTTCCTTATCTTCTCCTCGTGTCTAAACTCTTCTCCATGGCTGGACCCCCAAATAATATTCCTTTACGTGCTAAGGGGTATCTAGAGAGTGTGATAGGTTTAATAACTACCCTCACCCTAACGCGTACCCTAACCCTAACACCTACCCTAACCCTAACGCGTACCCTAATCCTAACCCGTACCCTAAACCGAGCCCTAACCCTAACACTAACCCTAACCCTAACCCTAACCCATACCCTACGCCCTACCCGAACCCCTCCCAGAACCCGTACCCTAAGCCGTACCCTAACCCTCACCCTAACCCTAACCCTAACCCTAAGCTACCCTTGACTGCTTCTGCCACCAATAGATTTCCTAAGCACTAGTGTTTTAAGGAACAGGTTAAAAAGAGAATCCTAATGTGATTTCGTGATAATGGGTGTGTTCCTTATCTTCTCCTAGTGTCTAAACTCTTCTCCATGGCTGGACCCACAAATAATATTCCTTTACGTGCTAAGGGGTATCTAGAGAGTGTGATAGGTTTAATAACTAACCTCACCCTTTCGCGTACCCTAACCCTAACCCCTACCCTAACCCTAACGCGTACCCTAATCCTAACCCGTACCCTAAACCGAGCCCTAACCCTAACACTAACCCTAACCCTAACCCTAACCCTAACCCTAAACCATACCCTACGCCCTACCCGAACCCCTCCCCAAACCCGTACCCTAAGCCGTACCCTAACGCTCACCCTCACCCTAACCCTAACCCTAAGCTACCCTTGACTGCTTCTGCCTCCAAGAGATTTCCTAAGTACTAGTGTTTTAAGGAACAGGTTAAAAAGAGAATCCTAATGTGATTTCTTGATAATGGGTGTGTTCCTTATCTTCTCCTAGTGTCTAAACTCTTCTCCATGGCTGGACCCCCAAATAATATTCCTTTACGTGCTAGGGGATATCTAGAGAGTGGGATAGGTTTAATAACTACCCTCACCCTAACGCGTACCCTAACCCTAACACCTACCCTAACCCTAACGCGTACCCTAATCCTAACCCGTACCCTAAACCGAGCCCTAATCCTAACACTAACCCTAACCCTAAACCTAACCCATACCCTACGCCCTACCCGAACCCCTCCCCGAACCCGTACCCTAAGCCGTACCCTAACCCTCACCCTAAACCTAACCCTAACCCTAAGCTACCCTTGACTGCTTCTGCCTCCAATAGATTTCCTAAGCACTAGTGTTTGAAGGAACAGGTTAAAAAGAGAATCCTAATGTGATTTCTTGATAATGGGTGTGTTCCTTATCTTCTCCTAGTGTCTAAACTCTTCTCCATGGCTGGACCCCCAAATAATATTCCTTTACGTGCTAAGGGGTATCTAGAGAGTGAGATAGGTTTAATAACTAACCTCACCCTATCGCGTACCCTAACCCTAACCCCTCCCCTAAGACTAACGCGTACCCTAATCCTAACCCGTACCCTAAACCGAGCCCTAACCCTAACACTAACCCTAACCCTAACCCTAACCCATACCCTACGCCCTACCCGAACCCCTCCCCGAACCCGTACCCTAAGCCGTACCCTAACCCTCACCCTAACCCTAACCCTAACCGTAAGCTACCCTTGACTGCTTCTGCCACCAATAGATTTCCTAAGCACTAGTGTTTTAAGGTACAGGTTAAAAAGAAAATCCTAATGTGATTTTTTGATAATGGGTGTGCTCCTTATCTTCTCCTAGTGTCTAAACTCTTCTCCATGGCTGGACCCCCAAATAATATTCCTTTACGTGCTAAGGGGTATCAAGAGAGTGGGATAGGTTTAATAACTAACTTCACCCTATCGCGTACCCTAACCCTAACCCCTACCCTAACACTAACGCGTACCCTAATCCTAACCCGTACCCTAAACCGAGCCCTAACCCTAACACTAACCCTAACCCTAACCCTAACCCATACCCTACGCCCTACCCGAACTCCTCCCCGAACCAGTACCCTAAGCCGTACCCTAACCCTCACCCTAACCCTAACCCTAACACTAAGCTACCCTTGACTGCTTCTGCCTCCAAGAGATTTCCTAAGTACTAGTGTTTTAAGGAACAGGTTAAATAGAAAATCCTAATGTGATTTCTTGATAATGGGTGTGTTCCTTATCTTCTCCTAGTGTCTAAACTCTTCTCCATGGCTGGACCCCCAAATAATATTCCTTTACGTGCTAGGGGGTATCTAGAGAGTGGGATAGGTTTAATAACTACACTCACCCTAACGCGTACCCTAACCCTAACACCTACCCTAACCCTAACGCGTACCCTAATCCTAACCCGTACTCTAAACCGAGCCCTAACCCTAACACTAACCCTAATCCTAACCCTAACCCATACCCTACGCCCTACCCGAACCCCTCCCCGAACCCGTACCCTAAGCCGTACCCTAACCCTAACCCTAACCCTAATCTATCCTTGACTGCTTCTGCCTCCAATAGATTTCCTAAGCACTAGTGTTTTAAGGAACAGGTTAAAAAGAGAATCCTAATGTGATTTCTTGATAATGGGTGTGTTCCTTATCTTCTCCTCGTGTCTAAACTCTTCTCCATGGCTGGACCCCCAAATAATATTCCTTTACGTGCTAAGGGGTATCTAGAGAGTGTGATAGGTTTAATAACTACCCTCACCCTAACGCGTACCCTAACCCTAACACCTACCCTAACCCTAACGCGTACCCTAATCCTAACCCGTACCCTAAACCGAGCCCTAACCCTAACACTAACCCTAACCCTAACCCTAACCCATACCCTACGCCCTACCCGAACCCCTCCCCGAACCCGTACCCTAAGCCGTACCCTAACCCTCACCCTAACCCTAACCCTAACCCTAAGCTACCCTTGCGTGCTTCTGCCACCAATAGATTTCCTAAGCACTAGTGTTTTAAGGAACAGTTTAAAAAGAGAATCCTAATGTGATTTCGTGATAATGGGTGTGTTCCTTATCTTCTCCTAGTGTCTAAACTCTTCTCCATGGCTGGACCCACAAATAATATTCCTTTACGTGCTAAGGGGTATCTAGAGAGTGTGATAGGTTTAATAACTAACCTCACCCTTTCGCGTACCCTAACCCTAACCCCTACCCTAACCCTAACGCGTACCCTAATCCTAACCCATACCCTAAACCGAGCCCGAACCCTAACACTAACCCTAACTCTAACCCTAAACCATACCCTACGCCCTACCCGAACCCCTCCCCAAACCCGTACCCTAAGCCGTACCCTAACCCTCACCCTCACCCTAACCCTAACACTAAGCTACCCTTGACTGCTTCTGCCTCCAATAGATTTCCTAAGCACTAGTGTTTTAAGGAACAGGTTAAAAAGAGAATCCTAATGTGATTTCTTGATAATGGGTGTGCTCCTTATCTTCTCCTAGTGTCTAAACTCTTCTCCATGGCTGGACCCCCAAATAATATTCCTTTACGTGCTAAGGGGTATCTAGAGAGTGGGATAGGTTTAATAACTAACCTCACCCTAAAGCGTAACCTAACCCTAACCCCTACCCTAACACTAACGCGTACCCTAATCCTAACCCGTACCCTAAACCGAGCCTGAACCCTAACCCTAACCCTAACCCATACCCTACGCCCTACCCGAACCCCTCCCTGAACCCGTACCCTAAGCCATACCCTAACCCTCACCCTAACCCTAACCCTAAACCTAAGCTACCCTTCACGGCTTCTGCCTCCAATAGATTTCCTAAGCACTAGTGTTTTAAGGAACAGGTTAAAAAGAGGATCCTAATGTGATTTCTTGATAATGGGTGTGTTCCTTATCTTCTCCTAGTGTCTAAACTCTTCTCCATGGCTGGACCCCCAAATAATATTCCTTTACGTGCTAAGGGGTATCTAGAGAGCGGGATAGGTTTAATAACTACCCTCACCCTAACGCGTACCCTAACCCTAACCCCTACCCTAACCCTAACGCGTACCCTAATCCTAACCCGTACCCTAAACCGAGCCCTAACCCTAACACTAGCGCTAACCCTAAACCTAACCCATACCCTACGCCCTACCCGAACCCGTACCCTAAGCCGTACCCTAACCCTCACCCTAACCCTAACCCTAACCCTAAGCTACCCTTGACTGCTTCTGCCTCCAATAGATTTCCTAAGCACTAGTGTTTTAAGGAACAGGTTAAAAAGAGAATCCTAATGTGATTTCTTGATAATGGTGTGTTCCTTATCTTCTCCTAGTGTCTAAACTCTTCTCCATGGCGGGACCCCCAAATAATATTCCTTTACGTGCTAAGGGGTATCTAGAGAGTGGGATAGGTTTAATAACTAACCTCACCCTATCGCGTACCCTAACCCTAACCCCTACCCTAACCCTAACGCGTACCCTAATCCTAACCCGTAACCTAAACCGAGCCCTAACCCTAACACTAACCCTAACCCTAACCCTAACACATACCCTACGCCCTACCCGAACCCCTCCCCGAACCCGTACCCTAAGCCGTACCCTAACCCTCACCCTAACCCTAACCCTAACCCTAAGCTACCCTTGACTGCTTCTGCCTCCAATAGATGTCCTAAGCACTAGTGTTTTAAGGAACAGGTTAAAAAGAGAATCCTAATGTGATTTCGTGATAATGGGTGTGTTCCTTATCTTCTCCTAGTGTCTAAACTCTTCTCCATGGCTGGACCCCCAAATAATATTCCATTACGTGCTAAGGGGTATCTAGAGAGTGTGATAGGTTTAATAACTACCCTCAGCCTATCGCGTACCCTAACCCTAACCCCTACCCTAACACTAACGTGTACCCTAATCCTAACCCGTACCCTAAACCGAGCCCTAACCCTAACACTAACCCTAACCCTAACCCTAAACCATACCCTACGCCCTACCCGATCCCCTCCCCGAACCCGTACCCTAAGCCGGACCCTAACCCTCACCCTCACCCTAACCCTAACCCTAAGCTACCCTTGACTGCTTCTGCCTCCAATAGATTTCCTAAGCACTAGTGTTTTAAGGAAAAGTTTAAAAAGAGAATCCTAATGTGATTTCTTGATAATGGGTGTGTTCCTTATCTTCTCCTAGTGTCTAAGCTCTTCTCCATGGCTGGATACCCAAATAATATGCCTTTACGTGCTAAGGGGTATCTAGAGAGTGGGATAGGTTTAATAACTACTCTCACCCTAAAGCGTACCCTAACCCTAACCCCTACCCTAACACTAACGCGTACCCTAATCCTAACCCGTACCCTAAACCGAGCCCTAACCCTAACACTAACCCTAACCCTAACCCTAAACCATACCCTACGCCCTACCCGAACCCCTCCCCGAACCCGTACCCTAAGCCGGACCCTAACCCTCACCCTCACCCTAACCCTAACCCTAAGCTACCCTTGACTGCTTCTGCCTCCAATAGATTTCCTAAGCACTAGTGTTTTAAGGAACAGGTTAAAAAGAGAATCCTAATGTGATTTCTTGATAATGGGTGTGCTCCTTATCTTCTCCTAGTGTCTAAACTCTTCTCCATGGCTGGACCCCCAAATAATATTCCTTTACGTGCTAAGGGGTATCTAGAGAGTGGGATAGGTTTAATAACTAACCTCACCCTAAAGCGTAACCTAACCCTAACCCCTACCCTAACACTAACGCGTACCCTAATCCTAACCCGTACCCTAAACCGAGCCTGAACCCTAACCCTAACCCTAACCCATACCCTACGCCCTACCCGAACCCCTCCCTGAACCCGTACCCTAAGCCATACCCTAACCCTCACCCTAACCCTAACCCTAAACCTAAGCTACCCTTGACGGCTTCTGCCTCCAATAGATTTCCTAAGCACTAGTGTTTTAAGGAACAGGTTAAAAAGAGGATCCTAATGTGATTTCTTGATAATGGGTGTGTTCCTTATCTTCTCCTAGTGTCTAAACTCTTCTCCATGGCTGGACCCCCAAATAATATTCCTTTACGTGCTAAGGGGTATCTAGAGAGCGGGATAGGTTTAATAACTACCCTCACCCTAACGCGTACCCTAACCCTAACCCCTACCCTAACCCTAACGCGTACCCTAATCCTAACCCGTACCCTAAACCGAGCCCTAACCCTAACACTAGCGCTAACCCTAAACCTAACCCATACCCTACGCCCTACCCGAACCCGTACCCTAAGCCGTACCCTAACCCTCACCCTAACCCTAACCCTAACCCTAAGCTACCCTTGACTGCTTCTGCCTCCAATAGATTTCCTAAGCACTAGTGTTTTAAGGAACAGGTTAAAAAGAGAATCCTAATGTGATTTCTTGATAATGGTGTGTTCCTTATCTTCTCCTAGTGTCTAAACTCTTCTCCATGGCGGGACCCCCAAATAATATTCCTTTACGTGCTAAGGGGTATCTAGAGAGTGGGATAGGTTTAATAACTAACCTCACCCTATCGCGTACCCTAACCCTAACCCCTACCCTAACCCTAACGCGTACCCTAATCCTAACCCGTAACCTAAACCGAGCCCTAACCCTAACACTAACCCTAACCCTAACCCTAACACATACCCTACGCCCTACCCGAACCCCTCCCCGAACCCGTACCCTAAGCCGTACCCTAACCCTCACCCTAACCCTAACCCTAACCCTAAGCTATCCTTGACTGCTTCTGCCTCCACTAGATGTCCTAAGCACTAGTGTTTTAAGGAACAGGTTAAAAAGAGAATCCTAATGTGATTTCGTGATAATGGGTGTGTTCCTTATCTTCTCCTAGTGTCTAAACTCTTCTCCATGGCTGGACCCCCAAATAATATTCCATTACGTGCTAAGGGGTATCTAGAGAGTGTGATAGGTTTAATAACTACCCTCAGCCTATCGCGTACCCTAACCCTAACCCCTACCCTAACACTAACGTGTACCCTAATCCTAACCCGTACCCTAAACCGAGCCCTAACCCTAACACTAACCCTAACCCTAACCCTAAACCATACCCTACGCCCTACCCGATCCCCTCCCCGAACCCGTACCCTAAGCCGGACCCTAACCCTCACCCTCACCCTAACCCTAACCCTAAGCTACCCTTGACTGCTTCTGCCTCCAATAGATTTCCTAAGCACTAGTGTTTTAAGGAAAAGTTTAAAAAGAGAATCCTAATGTGATTTCTTGATAATGGGTGTGTTCCTTATCTTCTCCTAGTGTCTAAGCTCTTCTCCATGGCTGGATACCCAAATAATATGCCTTTACGTGCTAAGGGGTATCTAGAGAGTGGGATAGGTTTAATAACTACTCTCACCCTAAAGCGTACCCTAACCCTAACCCCTACCCTAACACTAACGCGTACCCTAATCCTAACCCGTACCCTAAACCGAGCCCTAACCCTAACACTAACCCTAACCCTAACCCTAAACCATACCCTACGCCCTACCCGAACCCCTCCCCGAACCCGTACCCTAAGCCGGACCCTAACCCTCACCCTCACCCTAACCCTAACCCTAAGCTACCCTTGACTGCTTCTGCCTCCAATAGATTTCCTAAGCACTAGTGTTTTAAGGAAAAGTTTAAAAAGAGAATCCTAATGTGATTTCTTGATAATGGGTGTGTTCCTTATCTTCTCCTAGTGTCTAAGCTCTTCTCCATGGCTGGATACCCAAATAATATTCCTTTACGTGCTAAGGGGTATCTAGAGAGTGGGATAGGTTTAATAACTACTCTCACCCTAAAGCGTACCCTAACCCTAACCGCTACCCTAACCCTAACGCGTATCCTAATCCTAACCCGTACCCTAAACCGAGCCCTAACACTAACACTAACCCTAACCCTAACCCTAACCCATACCCTACGCCCTACCCAAACCCCTCCCCGAACCCGTACCCTAAGCCGTACCCTAACTCTCACCCTAACTCTAAACCTAACCCTAAGCTACCCTTGATTGCTTCTGCCTCCAATAGATTTCCTAAGCACTAGTGTATTAAGGGACAGGTTAAAAAGAGAATCCTAATGTGATTTCTTGATAATAGGTGTGTTCCTTATCTTCTCCTAATGTCTAAACTCTTCTCCATGGCTGGACCCCCAAATAATATTCCTTTACGTGCTAAGGGGTATCTAGAGAGTGGGATAGGTTTAATAACTAACCTCACCCTAGTGCGTACCATAACCCTAACCCCTACCCTAACACTAACGCGTACCCTAATCCTAACCCGTACCCTAAACCGAGCCCTAACCCTAACACTAACCCTAACCCTAACCCTAACCCATACCCTACGCCCTACCCGAACCCCTCCCTGAACCCGTACCCTAAGCCGTACCCTAACCCTCACCCTAACCCTAACCCTAAACCTAAGCTACCCTTGACGGCTTCTACCTCCAATAGATTTCCTAAGCACTAGTGTTTTAAGGAACAGGTTAAAAAGAGGATCCGAATGTGATTTCTTGATAATGGGTGTGTTCCTTATCTTCTCCTCGTGTCTAAACTCTTCTCCATGGCTGGACCCCCAAATAATATTCCTTTACGTGCTAAGGGGTATCTAGAGAGTGGGATAGGTTTAATAACTAACCTCACCCTATTGCGTACCCTAACCCTAACCCCTACCCTAACACTAACGCGTACCCTAACCTTAACCCGTACCCTAAACCGAGCCCTAACCCTAACACTAACCCTAACCCTAACCCTAACCCCTACCCTACGCCCTACCCGAACTCCTCCCCGAACCCGTACCCTAAGCCGTACCCTAACCCTAACCCTAACACTAAGCTACCCTTGAGTGCTTCTGCCACCAATAGATTTCCTAAGCACTAGTGTTTTAAGGAACAGGTTAAAAAGAGAATCCTAATGTGATTTCTTGATAATGGGTGTGTTCCTTATCTTCTCCTAGTGTCTAAACTCTTCTCCATGGCTGGACCCACAAATAATATTCCTTTACGTGCTAAGGGGTATCTAGAGAGTGGGATAGGTTTAATAACTACTCTCACCCTAAAGTGTACCCTAACCCTAACCCCTACCCTAACACTAACGCGTACCCTAATCCTAACCCGTACCCTAAACCGAGCCCTAACACTAACACTAACCCTAACCCTAACCCTAACCCATACCCTACGCCCTACCCGAACCCCTCCCCGAACCCGTACCCTAAGCCGTACCCTAACCCTCACCCTAAACCTAACCCTAACCCTAAGCAACCCTTGACTGCTTCTGCCTCCAATAGATTTCCTAAGCACTAGTGTTTTACGGAACAGGTTAAAAAGAGAATCCTAATGTGATTTCTTGATAATGGGTGTGTTCCTTATCTTCTCCTAGTGTCTAAACTCTTCTCCATGGCTGGACCCCCAAATAATATTCCTTTACGTGCTAAGGGGTATCTAGAGCGTGGGATAGGTTTAATAACTAACCTCACCCTATCGCGTACCCTAACCCTAACCCCTCCCCTAAGACTAACGCGTACCCTAATCCTAACCCGTACCCTAAACCGAGCCCTAACCCTAACACTAACCCTAACCCTAACCCTAACCCATACCCTACGCCCTACCCGAACCCCTCCCCGAACCCGTAACCTAAGCCGTACCCTAACCCTCACCCTAACCCTAACCCTAACCCTAAGCTACCCTTGACTGCTTCTGCCACCAATAGATTTCCTAAGCACTAGTGTTTTAAGGTACAGGTTAAAAAGAGAATCCTAATGTGATTTTATGATAATGGGTGTGCTCCTTATCTTCTCCTAGTGTCTAAACTCTTCTCCATGGCTGGACCCCCAAATAATATTCCTTTACGTGCTAAGGGGTATCTAGAGAGTGGGATAGGTTTAATAACTAACCTCACCCTAAAGCGTAACCTAACCCTAACCCCTACCCTAACACTAACGCGTACCCTAATCCTAACCCATACCCTAAACCGAGCCCGAACCCTAACACTAACCCTAACCCTAACCCATACCCTAAGCCCTACCCGAACCCCTCCCTGAACCCGTACCCTAAGCCGTACCCTAACCCTCACCCTAACCCAAACCCTAAACCTAAGCTACCCTTGACGGCTTCTGCCTCCAATAGATTTCCTAAGCACTAGTGTTTTGAGGAACAGGTTAAAAAGAGGATCCTAATGTGATTTCTTGATAATGGGTGTGTTCCTTATCTTCTCCTCGTGTCTAAACTCTTCTCCGTGGCTGGACCCCCAAATAATATTCCTTTACGTGCTAAGGGGTATCTAGATAGTGGGATAGGTTTAATAACTAACTTCACCCTATCGCGTACCCTAACCCTAACCCCTACCCTAACACTAACGCGTACCCTAATCCTAACCCGTACCCTAAACCGAGCCCTAACCCTAACACTAACCC